>NW_011350233.1:7027-7294 GCF_000735185.1 Notothenia coriiceps
TGTCTTTTATACTGATAACGAGTTCAAACAGGTGCCATTAATACAGTTAACAAGTGGAGGACAGAGGAGGCTCTTAAAGAAGAAGTTACAGGTCTGTGAGAGCCAGAAAACTTGTTTGTTTGTAGGTGACCAAATAATTATTTTCCACCATAATTTGCAAATAAAGTCTTTAAAAATCAGACAATTTGATTTTCTGGATTTTTTTTTCTCCTTTTGTCTCATAGTTGAGGTATACCTAGGATGAAAATTACAGGCCTCTCTCATCTT
>NW_011350233.1:7321-28275 GCF_000735185.1 Notothenia coriiceps
AATCAGACTAATTTGTATTTTCTGGTATTTTTTTTTTTCTTCATTTTGGTCTCTCATAGTTGAGGTATACCTAGGATGAAAATTACAGGCCTCTCTCATCTTTTTAAGTGGGAGAACTTGCACAAAGACTAAATATTTTTTTGCCCCACTGTAAGTATAATTATTACTTATTAAGTGGTTACAGCTCCACCATTAGGTTTTCTTTGTTTATCATTTATGCATAAGACGATGTGAAAACATCTGCTGATCATTTACAGTATATTTAGTGTACTTTAAGGATACACTCGTTTTTATTAGCTTGCTCCAACATTTTTCTAAACTATACTGTTTGTCCATTATGCGTTATCATGTCTCATCCTTGCTGCATCAACCTAAAGTAAATGTAGATAATTGAACACCTGCAAATTGTTTATGGAAGCGTTCATACCTACCCTACCCCCACATTTCCATTTTTAAAAGGAACCTTTTGCAGTTGAGAAAGTACCAGAAAGAAACCAACCTTACGTATCTCATCTCTCTTTGTAGTTTTTTCAGTAACCTCTGGCATAAGTCAGTTAAAAGTGGGAGTAATGCAGCAAATATTGAGAATAAGCTAAGTGTGCCTCTCTATCCATATCCATCAAAGTTTGATGTTTAATTTGGTTATTCCACCATCGGTTTGTTCCATTTGTTTGGTCGTTTTGTTTATTTTTGTTTTGTTTCTTTTCTCTGTCCCAATCCCTCATGGTCCCACTATGTGTCCATCACCTAGCAACCCAAGGTAAATATGGGTCGGTGAAATGCGTCAACTCATGCGTTGCTCTGTGTGCTCCCGTAGTGTGTGTTTGATTTAGAGGAAAGAATAAATCCTTACTAAGCCTTTTTGCTGTGCCGTGTCCGCCATCGCAGCTTGCTGATCCTAACATAACACATTAAATAATAGATAATTGAATGAATGCAACGCCTGATGTGAATGGACAGGTGAGAATCATTTGGGGTGAATGGAATGGTCATATGATTAGGAAATGATATCAGCGAATGAGAAAACAAGCAAACCATATTCCCTGTGCATGGTACAGGGAAAGAATGGGCCAGTCAATCACAGGAAACAAATCAAAGAGCTGGTGCTGTAGCGAGGGAGGCATCATGACCTAAAATAAGCAGCCCTTGGTATTAGGGCTGCTCGATTATGGTAAAAATCATAATCTCGATTATTTGGGTCAATAATTGATATCACGATTATTAAAAACGATTATCCATTTACTTTGAAAGCATCAATTTATTGGAGAAAATTAATTTGAACAGTATGTTTTTAACAGTTGATTACTTTTACTTTAAGTATAATTCAACTGAAAAACCAATACAAAAATGATTTTATTTAAAAAAAAAAAAAAAAAAAGTAATAATAAAAGAATAATCGTTTTATTTCGATTACGTTGTTTTCGTAATCGCTGCAAGCCATAATCGTAATTGCGATTTAAAATATGATTAATTGAACAGCCCTACTTGGTATACTAATCATAGCCTAGCCCTTTTAGCTACATTTAAGTAACATTCCCTGACTCCTCCATTTATTTCAAATAAATATTACATTAGTCAACTATGGGCACCATTTATCTTTCATTTTAGTTAACGATTTTCAATTGTTTTCCATTAGCTTGAGCTATCTATTCAAACCATTAATCAGTTACTTTGGCTAACTTGGCTAACTCTAGCTTACTTTTGAACCATTACTTCCCATTTCATCAATAATCTATTACTTCAAAAACTGTTGCTACAGTTTATTGATTACTTTGAGCTTTGTATCTTAACCATTTTGAAATGACTGTCAGCTGAAATGTGTATCCATAAATGTGCACATGATTTTATTACTTTTAAGCTACCTGCTTTTATGTCTCTGATCAATTGCTACCTTTTCATGCACTCGCCACACATGGCTTTTGAGTGCTTAAGTCGACTGAAAATGGGGATCGTTTTGTATTTAGTTGATCTATGTACTCGAAAGCACCTTAGGATGTTTCAATATTTGCGTATATGAATGGTTGTTTGAAAGAACGAGAGTATGGTAGTTTAGATGTTTTAAAAACTTTTAATATAACTCACTGCTTACTAGATCACCATTTTTCAGCTATAGGTGTGTCCTAACCAGCATCTCATGTCTGTCCTGATACCATTTCATTAAGTGTCATCAGCTCATATAGATTAATTTATTTTGCTTATGCTCAATTTTAATATTTGGTGGGAATCATGTTGCATTTTGTTTTTGCTTTTGTCGTACGACTATGATTTAATTTGCTGTAAAACCAACTGTAGCCTAATTTATTCGTCAATTAACTACCAATAATACTAAAACAAAAGGAGCTATCGGCAGTATTGGTCCTCTTCAGCATATTCTCATGCAACTGCCAGATGCATATAATCTACATAAAGGACAGATAAACTGGGTTATTTTTAATTTGTATTGTATTTATTATGTGGTAGGCCTTGCAGAGATGCTCTTTAAGGCATCACATAGGACCATCTCCACCCTGCAACATTGTGGCTCTTGTTATTTATCAATTGTATATAAGTGTATTTGAATACAGCAATTCCTTGTTTCTGAGAGAGTTTGTGTACCAAGCTGTTTATTAGTGGTTTTATTTCTGCAGTGTGGTGGATATTAGTCCACTTTATTTCTTGTAGACAACTTTCCTCCCGACCATGTTGTACACGTACTCTTTTCATTAGTGCACTTGTAATTTCTCTTCCAGCTATGCCAAAGGGGACCTTGATATTTCCTACATCACCTCCAGAATAGCAGGTATGAATTTGACCCTCTATAAAACCTACTTGTACCTTCTTTAATCCCCTGCTATGTCATCTACACATTATTCTATATTACTTGATGTACATGATTTTAGAGGTTATTTCATTCAGATATGGCTCGAATAAAAGCCATGTCAGGTAATATCTTAGCTTCTCTTTAACATTTTGATGAATGGGATAAACCTTTGATTTATTGGTTACACATATTTCTCTTTGTAGTCATGTCCTTCCCAGCAGAGGGGGTAGAGTCGGCGATAAAAAACAACATCGAGGACGTCCGTCTGTTCCTGGATTCCCGTCATGCTGGCCACTATGCTGTCTACAACCTCTCCAAACGATCATACCGGCCTTCTCGGTTCCACAACAGGGTACGTTTGTGTATACATGCCAATAGATGCTTACTAGCGGTGGGTATCACCAGGCTCCCCACGTTACAATACTATCGCGATACTTAAGCCAAGATATTAGGTATTATTAGGTAATCGCAAGGTATTGCGATTTGATATATTGCGTATATTTATATCTTTGTTTTGACTAATTCCTGCCAATCCCACTGACTTCACCCATGGCCATGACCACACAAGAAAAGGCTCAGCCCCAGCTAGTGGATTGAAAAAGCAATTGTTGCCAAAAACTTTCATTTTGATTTGCAATATGAATAGTTTATATAATAAAATATCGATACTTGGCGTCCGTGTATTGATACAATATCGCCAGGCAAAGTATCGCAATACTATGCTGTATTGATTATTTCCCCCACCCCTAATGCTTACTTGTTTACTCTTAACAGTCACAGTGTCAGCAGTGGTGTCGTCTTTTTGGCACTCTAATATAGAGGTTTTTATTAGCAGTATTTGCCCTTGTTTACATTTTGTTTTGTGTGTGTGTCTTTATCTGTGTGTGTAGGTTTCAGAGTGTAACTGGCAGGTGCGCCGTGCCCCCAACCTGCGCAGTCTCTACAGTGTGTGTAAGAACATGCATCTATGGCTCAAACAAGACCAGAGGAACATCTGTATAGTACACTGCCTGGTAAGTTGAGATGAGTTAAGATGTCCAACGATTAAGATGTGCTTACTCAGATGTAAATACACAGTAAGGGCAGCTTAAATACATTTAAATGTCATCCCCGTCTTTGTTTCTGTAGGACGGCAGGGCAGCATCAGCAGTGGCAGTCTGCTCCTTCCTGTGTTTCTGTCGCCTTTTCACCACAGCTGAGGCGGCCGTCTACATGTTCTCGATGAAGCGCTGCCCCCCCGGCATAGCACCCTCACACAAGAGGTAGAGTCATGGCAGAGATCCCCACCAGAACCCAAGTTATTCCTTTTTAAGCTTAAAGCACACGATCCTGATTTTGCCTTTGATCGTTGTAGGTATATTGAGTATATGTGTGACATGATGGCAGAGGAGCCCATTGTCCCTCACAGCAAGCCCATAACCATTCACTCCATCGTCATGACACCAATGCCGCTGTTCAACAAGCAGCGAAACGGCTGCAGGCCCTTCTGCGAAGTCTATGTTGGAGACGAGAGAGTCCTCACCACATCGCAGGAGTACGACAAGATGAAGTAAGTCCATTCACTAACAGAATAATACTTTCTAAGAGGAGTAAATCATTTATTATTATTTTTGACATCTGTGATATTTTTGCTCTTTCCAGGGATTTCAGGATGGAGGATGGGAAAGCGGAGATTCCCCTCAATGTGACAGTCCAAGGAGACGTACTGGTGGTGATCTACCATGCTAGATCTACGCTAGGAGGACGTCTACAAGCCAAGGTACATGCACAACGACAAGGGTAAATGCACGTGGAGTATGATTTGTAAGTTGCACTTTGTAAACACAACTTTCAAAGTTGCCCCTTCCTCCCTGGGAGGATGAACGGGGTGCTCACCAGCAGGTCATTTAGTAACAACTTTGGTCCACTTGCCATTTCCCCTTGCTAAATGTGTATTTGTCAGCACTGTGTCCAGCATTTGCCTAGCTTCCACCTGGATGCGTACTTAGGTTCTGGCACCCTGCCACATTATATACAATATGTTGACGCCTATAAACTTCCCTAACCCAGGGTCAATGCAGCCACACATTTATAGAGGGTCATATGTAATGGTGAAGAGGGATTATACTTTGGTTTTTAGAAAAATCTTTTTGCCTTTTTTAAAATGCATCACTGCACATTCTTCACAAAAAACTAAGTTTAAACTCTCTAATATTTGTGTTTCAGTTGGCATCCATGAAGATGTTTCAGATCCAGTTCCACACAGGCTTTGTCCCCAGAAACGCAACCACTGTCAAATTTAACAAGTATGTACAACAGTTTGAGAGATGCTGTACTTTTTTTACTAAACAAGATCCTTGTAGTTCAAGCTTCACATGTCTTGTTGAACAATAATATCAACTCTTTCATTTTTTATTTACCTCTTCTAATAACTTCCTGTTTCCAAACTACCTTTTCACCTGGCAGGTATGACCTGGATGCCTGTGATATCCAGGAAAAGTACCCAGACTTGTTCCAGGTCAATTTGGACGTCGAGGTAGAACCCAGAGACAGACCCAGCGCCAAGACCCCTCCCTGGGAGGGCTTTCAGACCAAGGGCCTGAACCCTAAAATCCTGTTTTCCTCTCGAGATGAGCAGCAGGAGATCCTCAGCAAATTTGGTAAGTGGCATTGCTTTACACGAAAAGGGCTTTTGGATTAGGATTGTTAGTTTTCTTTTTACATTTCCTTTATCCATCGGCTTCTCAGTTCACTTTGATATCAGACATCCTTCTGTTTTTCTCCAAAGTATGTTCTTTTTGTAATTCACATGTAACCTAACCATTACATTGTAATCCTCACAGGTAAGCCTGAGCTGCCTCGTCAGCCCGGCTCTTCTGCTTTTTATGACTCCGAGTCGCCACAGCCGGCTCAGAGTCCAGAAGGCATAAACCCAACAGAAGTAGAATCTCCTGCCAGCACCGATAGCAATGCCAACAACTTCTTCCAGACACTGGATTGGGAAGGTAATGTGCTTTTGCTCTCGTCATAATTGCATATATATTTTTATCTTGTGAACATTGGCAAAATGACCTATGTGTTCCCCTTTTTCCCTGGTACTCTAACTATTATCATCTATTCTGAATAAGGAGACAGTGCTATTTTTTGTGTCCTGCCCTAATTTTCTCACGCTGGATTTAAAACATAAAACATTCCCTGACCTCTTAACCTCTCAATGACTGTCCCACCTAATATTTGACCCTCTTCTTTTATTTGTAGATGTGGGTGGCCATCAGGATGCCTCAGACATTCAAGGAGGGGGGTACATGAATGAGGAGGAGGACCTGAGTGATCAGTCAGAAGGAGAGTCCTACTCTTACTCTGCCCCTGGGGGGGATCCTCTGTCACGGGACCCCAGTGAACCTCTGTTTGATGCTGACTTCCAGGTACAGCATGACTGCTATGAAGTACAGCCCAAATGTGTAATTTCTACAAACATCTCATTCATTTCTGTCTTTGTGTCCTTTCCTCCCCTCAGAGCTCCCCTCCTGCAGCCCAAGAACCTACCATTGATGACACAGCTGACCTCTTGGGTTTGAACTCTGGCCCCTCCATGTCCTCCACCTCCTCCTCTGCTCCTCCTCCAGGAGTCCAGGGGGGAATGAAAGCAGCATCCAGTAACAGTGACCTCCTCAACGACCTGTTTGCGCCCCCTGCTGGTCAGACAGCAGCAGTGCAGGAAGACTTGTTCTTCAGCGGGCCAGCCAGTGAGAACACATCAGACTCTAAATGTAAGGGTGGAGGTGTTAGAAAAATAGTCGTCACCGGCTTGAGCTTCAATATCAGGATACATGTATTTATTATCCCTCCAAGAATGGAAGTAGTCATCACATACAGAGCATATGATACAACTAGTTCCCAGAACAGTGTCCTTCTCTTGCTTATATACAAGAGAGGGTGTTTCACACAGTTTAGTTAGTTTACCTTATTTTTTCTCTCCAAAAGAACCGATAAAAGTACCGTTAAAAGACCGGATCGATAAGCGGTATCGATAAAAGTAGTAGTAGTACCGTTGAAACCTTAACGATACCCATCCCTATTCAACACAGTGTCTCATGAGCTTCTTCTATGTAATCATACATCCGGTTACGTACACAGCTAGAGTTGGGCCTTTGATATCATGTGCTCCTCGGATATTGAAGGAGTACATTCAGTATTTTCCCAACAGGAGGCTTTATATTTGCTTGCTGCATTGTTTAAAAAAACTTCACGGCCATCTTTAATGCATCATTATTTCCTCCTACCTCGCTGCAGCAATGGGCGACCTGTTTGATCCGTTTGGGATGGGCTCTGGCTCCGGGGTGGGCCCCACTGTGGGCTCCTCTCGGCAGGCCTCTGGGCCGGACCTGTTTGGAGACCTGTTGGGCTCTGATGGTTCAGCTCACAGTGACCCCACTCCTGCTTCTAACACAAGCCTCTTCAACCTCAGTGAGTACTACTGGGACATCACTCAGCGTTATGTCTGCTTCCAGGAGATATGATTTACACACACCTTGCACACAGGCTAATATGCCTATACGAGCGGCTTGTGTGCAGGCTGCGTCTCTTGTAGAGATAAAAGGTCCGCCTTTTTTTCTGTATGACAATGAAAAGGATTTTTAATATTGTATTGACATCATACCAACACATTACTTCAATTTAATTGATTTATTTTCAGATGATGTCACAGACATGGAATCAAGTAAATATTTATTTTCTACTCAACCCTTAATGTTTCTGTTTCAAAGCAAAAGCTCTAGCACTATTCTGTGGATGGAGCTGCATAGCTCCAAATACTTAAAGGGGAAAAAACAAACTAGTTTCGATTATTATTTGCAAATGAACATATGCTTCTCTTTCCTAAATATAAAGGACATTACTTTTTAAATTAAAACTCTCCAGCAACAAACCTATGGTTTTTTTCTTAGTTTTCCTGGACAAACAATTTCCCTAGTTTCCACAAAATCTAATGTTGCCGTCTCATTGTTCCTCATTTGCCAACAGGAAATAGAAACATGCAACAGAAACTCAATTGGTGATACTTTTGATATTTTTATTTACAGATAAGCTAGTGAAGGATGTCCCTAAGATGACATCATCGGCCAGTCAACCAGACCTGCTGGGTGGGTGGGACAGCTGGGCGGCGGGCTCCACCGCTAACATGAGCGCCACCGTTAGCAAACCCAGCTACACCAACAAAGGTGTGTGGAGGAGCCTTTTGAAGGGACTCAACATTAACTAAGCACTTTGAGTTTGGTGTATTCTGTGTAGACCATATGGAACATTTTAAAACAAAACAATTATTAGTAATTGAAAACCTTTATTGACACTATAGAAAAAAAGCAGCGAGAATGTTCATAATGCGCCCCCCCCAGATTTTTTGAACAAGGGGCAGGTAAAATAAACGAATAAATTATACCTCCCATGTTTTTGTGTCTGTAGCTTCTGGTGGGGCACCCATGTCAAAGGCCAAGTCCCAGACCTTTGATCCTTTTGCTGACCTAGGAAACCTTGGCACCAGTTTACCAGGTGAGAGACTCGGTCAGACATCTAATCGCCTGTAATGATGATACAGCTCAGTATTGCTAACAGTGGAATACATGACCTTGTTTGCCTTTTTTAAATCATTTACTATCATCCTTCTGTGTTACTTGCAGGTTCATCCAGCAGTAATATTCCGGGGCCTTCATTTAACTCAAAGGCTCCTCCCCCCTCTGCTAAATCTCAAGCCCAGCCCTGGCAGGCTGGCAGACCCCCCACAGCCCAGAGCAAATCCTGGATGGCTGGATCTGGACCTGGTTCTGCCCCCAAAGCCCCCTCTGCCTCTCAGCCCGCAGGACCACAGTCCACCAAACCCAACTACAACCTCAACTTCTCCAGTGTCATTGGTGGGAGGGAGGACAGAGGAGTTCGCGGGCTTGGATTTGGTAAGAAAGGCTATTGATCATTTGAATGGTTGAGTTCTTTCTACAATTATCACGCAAATATTGTTTTTCTCAGCAAACTGAAATAAATAAATGTGATTAGTTGTGAGCACTGGAATTCAATATCTACTGAAAAAGGAAGTGAATTCAAGAGATAAGAAGATAAGATAAGAAGTACCGTACTTTTCGGACTATACGCCGCGCCTTTTTTCCCATTTTTCGACGCTGCGGCTTATATAACGGTGCGGCTAATCTATGGATTTTTACAGCTAACGGCCACTAGGGGACCTCCTAAATCTATGGATCTTACAGGTTACAGTCCACCACCTTTAACTCTATGGGCTCTATGGCCGGTCCGCGGACCCCCAACTTTAAGCGGCGGGTTCCAGCAGGAAAAGCTGGAGGCCGGAAAAGAGTGAGACAGGTAGCGCGCAAAAGTAAAAGTGGAAGCGAGAGTGGTACGAGAGACAGAACGAGAGCAAGACAGACAGACATTACGAGAGCGAGACAGTTTGTCCCCGTACCACTGGTTGAAAACCGCTGCTGTAGATCACTGCCGGTACGTGCGCTGGGAGCGCACCGTTTAAGTTTGAAAGTTGAAAAGTTTGTGTGTCTGAAACGCTATGTGATACAGTACAGTTTACACAGCACAGTACATGTTCTGTAGCTGCTATTGCACTAAATGGTAACACTTGAATACGTTATGCAAATATGCAACTTGTTTGTTGAAATGTTAATAAATGGGAGCATCCTCAAACAGCCATCTCTTTCCCGACAATCCCCTCTGTGCACGAACCCTTACATATGGTAATTAAACATTAAAACACCTGCGGCTTATAGTCCAGTGCGGCTTATACATGTACACATCATTCAATTTAGCTGCTGCGGCTTATATTCAGGTGCCCCTTATAGTCCGAAAATTACGGTACTTTATTGATCCCAATTTGGGTTATGTTTGCGTTGCAGCAGCATAAAAAGACACGGCATTGTACATAAGAGAAATTAAAATAAATAAACAATCCAAAATGTAAACATCTCAAATAGCAATAAAATAGCATTAAAATGTGGAGAATATACATGTGGAAATACAAATGTACAGTAACAAAATATAAAGCAGGATATTATATATACATTAATCGGGCAAGGAATGGATTATTAAATATTAACTTGAATATAAATGTTAAATGTACAGTGGAAGTTTAAATCCAGTTATCCAAGAGAAGCTATGGAGCAGAGAGGAACCTGTCATTTGTAACTATTTAGGTCAAACATTGCATTAATTCTATGGTCTGAATTGTTTTTGGGAATTGAGATAAAGTTCTCCAAAAAAATGAAAAACCTATGTTCTGTGTATTAACGCAGGCGCCAAGCCCAAGGTAAAGGTGGATGATTTTGAAGACCTGCTGTCCACTCAGGGTTTTGCCTCTAGGCCTGATAGGAAGGGACCAAGGACAATCGCTGAAATGAGGAGGCAGGAGCTCACTAAAGACATCGATCCACTCAAATTACAGGTGACAATTTAAACACACATGTGAAAGACATACAAACCCCTGAAAACACATATTATTCCAACCAAATTCTGAAATGTTTGTCCAAGTAAAGTGGTAACAGTTTGTGTTTGTTGTCATGCTGCAGATCTTGGACTGGATCGAGGGGAAGGAGCGTAACATCCGGGCGCTGCTGTCCACTCTTCACACGGTGCTGTGGGAGGGGGAGACCCGCTGGAAGCCGGTGGGCATGGCTGACCTGGTGACCCCTGACCAGGTGAAGAAGTTCTACAGGAAGGCTGTGCTGATTGTCCATCCAGATAAGGTACAGTAAAGAAATGCTGCTTATGCATTTATTGGCATTTAAACTAACCCTCTTCCAGACACTGACAAGGCAACATTGGATACTGTTTTTTATCATTGGGCGAACATTTCACAATCACTTTTCATTATGTTGTAATTCATGTGATACCCCAGGGTAGGCAGTTTTTAGAAAATACCAAAAAGTTATAAAAATATGAAAATACATCCTCATCCTGCACCACTCCTATCTCCGTCTTAACCACTTTCCAACATCTGTGGGTGTAGTGGCCGATTATGCATAATAGAATGTTCAAAGGCCACTTAGTCTACGAGGCGAATTCGAGTATTGACTCACGTAAATTGGAAGAAATCCAAATACCTTGCATCGTTCCATTCAAGTGCTTTATACAAAAGTTCAATTGATCAGTAGGCGTGCGGATGTGTGCGGTCAAACACTTTTCCGACTTCCCCTATAGACTTCCTGCTGTGTCACGCCGGCAGCGTCAATTAAACTCGAGAATGCGCACTAAGTTCTGCTTTCTATAAATAATGACAAAACATAAAAGTAGAGCAGTCCATTAAAAAAAAAAAAAACAGTATAATTATAATTCATAGCTATTCAGCTAGTTAGTTAACTTAAAAGAATATGCAATTAGCTCACCAAAACATAAATATTTACCATAAATAATGTGCTTAAATGGCTCTTACAGTGGGCTTGTAAAGCCCCTTGAGATGAGACACTGTGATTGGCTCTGGCTGTCTACAATGTCAGCAAAGTATTTAAATTCATAGATGAGAAAATAAAAAAAGTTGCAGAGTGAGTTATAGAGAGCTGCCTCGAGCCTTTGGCTTCTGGCAGCAGAAGGCTAAAATATCCTCTCTTAAATCCCGGAAATTTTAAGTAAGTCAGTCTTCCTTTTTGGGATGCTTTGCAATGTATTCAGTTGTTGCCAATTCTGGATTTGCATCTTTTCCAGCACGATATTCCTCCGTTGACATGCACACTGCATTTGTACAAGAGTGTACACAAATGTTCTCTCCTGCTCTTTCTCTGAAATTGGCTAAAGTCTCCCTTCATGTGCTGAATGTATTAAAACCAGGAAAGAGACCCAAGAGGAGTTACAGAAGTGTAGTTTTCTCTCACACCACGTCTTATCGTATCCCAAAAGTTAATAAAATAATATTAAAGTGCCTAGCCCAGCTTTAACTGTTCTTTATTGATTGGCGAATGTATTCTCTCTCTCTGCAGGCGACAGACAAGCCTTACGAACATTACGCTAAGATGATCTTCATGGAATTGAACGACGCCTGGTCAGAGTTTGAGAACCAGGGATTCAAGTCACTCTTCTAAAACCCTGGTCTGGTTTCCAGCTAGACCAGATCAGACTGGCTGGATTTTGCCTAACCAGATGGGTTGGACTGGGCCACATTGGACAGGACTGAGCCCACATTGGGCCTTAGGGGGACGGAGCCTCTGAGAGGTGTCCTCTCTACCATTCCCTTCACTCCCTTCTTCCTTCCTTACTTTCTTCTGTTTCTACAGTCAAGGAAAAAGACCGTTGGCCTCATGTCCGGCTGTAGAAAAGAAATTATCCTCACTGGTTCACAAAGAGCCAGTAAAATAAACATTGTGATACAGTAGTACTTAAACTCACTGCCTACCTGTATGACTGCCTGAGTGGTGCTGCACACATCTGGAGGGGAAGAACGAGTGACAATCAAAGAAGACAAAATCTAAAAAAGACATCAGATAATACAAATACTTTAAAAAGACCCAGCTGGTTATCCTGTCATAGGTTTAGATACAAAGATTTAATGACCCCCCCACACTTGTAAAAATGCTGGTCTAATCATCTGTAGCTGGCAGGTTTGTCATTAGTGCCTGGCACTTTAGCAAACGACCGGTCATTTCACTGACTGGTAAAAAATAAAAAATGAACATGGCTGTACATTTTTCAGCATGCCGGCCGACAGTGTTTTTAAGCTTTGTTGCTTCAAAAAATATTGAATGTTGCTGATGAATCTTGGTAACAACCAAACACAGCATCCAACGGACAAAGAAAATATATCCTGCCTCGGATGAAGAAGCAGGATTAAAAATATCCGGAGGATTTTCAAACAAAAATACATCTAATGATAATATTAAAACTAGAAGTGCTACCTTTTGGGCTCAACAGTTAGTTGGGTTTGATGTTGAGCAATTTCTTCTCCAGAAGTACTTTGCCTGCTGAACACTACTAGTGCTGCTTCTACCATTACAGTGACTGCTACACACACTCCTCAGATTGATGTTAAAATCTGCATCCCAAACTTCTGACAGGAGCTGAACTTGTTTTGGAGCCCCATATAAACCTAAGCGGGCAGTCTGTTGTTTTTTCAAGTGCTCTTTTAATTCCTACCCACTCAGGCTATACTGTGTAGCTAACTGCATGCTCTCACACACCAAACCTCTCATCAACAGGGGGTTGGTGTGTTTGATTTCAAACCAGGGTAGTCCGAACGGACGGGGGTTCTTTTATTGAAGTGCTCTTTTTCTTGTAGCAGATTCAGAGAAGAGTGTACCTGCCTGATACAGTTGTGTGACTTCATGCCTTTTCCAGCATCACTGTCATTATTAACCCCTCTCTGTATGGCCAGCCCCCCCCCCCCCCCCCACCATCTTCAGCGCTCATTTCATTGGACATTTCTTTTTCAGTGCATAGGAGGAGATAAAAAAGTGAAGGAATAAAAAGAGACATTCGTGATTTATTCTGGTTGCTAAGGTTTTCTGTGTAGGTTTGTTTTGCCCTTTTTGTCAATTAATCACCAATTCAATGTAAATATGAAAATAATATCATCCATCAAGTGGCTTTATTAAGATTCCATCCTGGGGAGCTGATTTATTATGGAGCTTTACTGTGTGAATGGTTGAGTGAGTATGTGTGAAAGTCAGTGTGTGCGAGTGTTTCTTTCTGGCAAAAGATAATGAAACCTTATTGGACATCATGCTTTCTTGTCTGCAATCACAATCTTTTATTTCTTAATTTAATTTCTTCCAGCCTCTCACACACTCCAAACAAGTATTTAGAACTTTTTCTTGCTTTTTCCCCCCCTTTTTCTATTTTTTAAATTTAAAATTTTACCTCATGGACCAATCAAATCACCTGTTTTTCGTATTTATTATATTTTTTGGGAAGGTTGGGGGTTATAATGACATGTATTCATGCATATTGATGGCACAAGTGAAATTGTTCAGATAATATATAAGTGGAATATGCTGAAAGTGGGACAGTCGGTGGTTGATCAGTGAGCCTCTTTGTTGCTGTTTCCATTCCAAAGCATCTATTAATACGAATGTGCTTTTATGAAATATATATATTTATCCTCTCTGTTGTTAAACTGTATATGTTTATAATTTGTCTGTTCAGTTTTTTGTTGTTTCCCTTTTTTTTTTTTCTTTACTCTTGCTTGTTTTGCATTTTGACATTTTGAACTTCCAACATGAGGGGCCAGTAAACCTAAGTTAGAAAAAAATGAATAAGCTGATGCTTGAATTCAGTTCTTTGAAAGTATCACAGCACAAAGAGGGAGGATTGCAAACCACACATCTGCAGTGTTAACTGTACCAAATTACATCATACTAATATGAATGTAGATTTCAATGAAAAAACTAATAAAAACCTTTTGATTTGAGGCAAATTATTTGGTTTCATGGTTTGTTTTGAAGTTTCTTGCTTGCTACACATCACATAAATCAGACAGATGAGAATGTATTAAACCGGATACACTGGTAGAAACCTGGCCATCAGCGTGCTAAAGGTACTGACTATTGCACTTCAGAATCCTCACTAATCCTCGTGTTACTATATGCTTCATCCATAGAATTAACTTTGAAACTGGGCCTGCTAAATGGATGCCATCAATGTGAGGTGTAACCAAGTTTATCAATGGTGCATAAACTTCAACATTTGCATTTTTTTAATGGGTTGTGAGTTTTGTAAGACAAAGTCTTTATATCCATAAACCTTTTAAGGAAATTCAAAGGGTTTATGACTTAAAGGTCACATTATGCTAAATCCACTTTGTCTTTTATACATAAACATGTGTCCCTTCTGTGTAAAGAGATTCTGAAAGTTTCACAACAAATATTTGCTCTCTTTTTGTCCTGATCCATTTTTATAAAAACCTGTCTGAAAATGAGCTGATCCGATTTTGGCCACTTTGTGATTTCATGATTTTTTGGCTTGTGTAACCATTAGCCAATAACCAACCAAGGTAACACCCGCCCCCCACCTTATCACCTGAATCTCCTCCTAGAGCACAATTTGGGTTTTTGTAACCAAATCTCTCTCAGAGGGCGCGTGGAGTGGCTCCTTATTTTCATCCAAAGTAAAAGACAGAATCAGCACTTTTGAAATAGGGCTGAAACAGAGGGGATTATGGGATGCTGCAATGATCCGTTTGGTGTTTCAAGCAAAACACTTCAGACATGTTTTGTATATATCTGAGACCTATAATATATTGATGAAAAACAGTATAATAGGGGACCTTTAATGTTAGTTGAGTTTATACAGCTGTGTTTCTCAAGAAGAATTAAAATGGCCACATCACAAGGCAATTTGAAATTCTATGACGAAGGATATTTAAAACCGAGTAGCCGACTACCGGAGGGGCAAGTCGAGAAATGAAATGAGTCCCTACAATATTCGCCCAAGTAAATTGTTAACAGCATGTCAGAAGCCCAATTGATACTTCTGGTTCCCATATACGTTGGAACAAAGCTAAACCTTAAGCCAGTAATCGTTTGAACCCTTAAACAATTACCGATAAAAAATTACAATTTTTTTTATCTCCAAAGAAAAAACATAACCAGACTATTCTTTACAGGTTGCATTTCTAAAAATCTGATATTGCCAGTACAGAATTGATAGAAAATTGAGAGAATATACTGTATTTCGCATTTACTAGTCATGTCCCTTACGCAATTAAATGCAAACCATTTCTCCTGATCTGTTGGGTGTGAGTGATAGTGTATAGAAAGAACAACAAGTACTCCTGCTTCACAATGAGTTACAGCTTTATTTCAAACGTGGACCAACCAAATCACCAGATCACATTACGTTTCCTTTCCAGAGCACAGACTTTGAACAAAACTGTAGCACATCATAGGGTCTATACAAAATGGATTTAAAAAAGTGAAGGAAAAGGGGAAAGGGCATGGCCTCTCAGCTCCCCCCTGCTCCCCAAACTGCCTTTTTCCAGTGGCCATGCAACTAAAAACTCCCACTCTAGGATAGCACTTAGTTTTGGCAGAGAGAACTGGAGGACAGAAATGAAGGCTGGGGAAAGTTTGATGGTAAAAAAAGACCTCTCGAAAATGTGAAGTTTTCCATTCCACATGAACAGGCCCCAGTACAACTATAGCCACATTCATCATCGTTACAGGTTTCACATGCATTGGTTATGCTGCATGGACGCAGACGTGCTGGAGAGAGGAACATGCCCCGATATCAGGCACTGCCAGTTATATCGATTTAGGAATCATCATCTCTCAAGCACTCCTGCTTCCACTGCTAATGCAAATTCAGGGTGGTTGGTGAATACTACAGATAAGGAGTCACAATATGTTTGTTTCCATTTCTGCACACTTATGACAAGTCTGTTGTGCTGCCTTGAATGCAGCTGGTTTTGGCTCAGTGACATCTGGTTTGGTGTTTTGATAAAAACCAGGGCCGGAAAGGCACTTCAAAGTGTGGATGTCCCTTCAAATGCGTGGAGTAAATCCCTAAAAAAAATCAACACTTCAGCTGGAAAGCTTTGAGTACTCCGAATGGCCAAAGGGGAATCTGTAAAAGACAAAGGATAGGAGTCAGTTTGTTGCTGCTGCTGCTTGAAACAGTTATTCAAGTGAGATGTTCAAAGTGTTGGATACTTACAAAGACAGAAAAGGTCTTCCAAGCTGTGTAATGTGGATCTAGCCCTCGATGGAGAGCTCTGGAACAATGTGTCCGTTCAACGTTGGCTCCACTGACATCTCCTGAAAATAAAACGAGACATTAGATCAGGCGAGTGCACAGTGAATCTCCAATATTATATATTTGATCATTACTGTAGACATTGTTCATGCTTTGCTTCTTACCATTGAGCTGATCTGCACAGACTGCATCTGGCATGGCATGTCGCACATTTCAGTTTTGAGTTCTGACAGCACATCCAAACAAGTCTGCTCAGGAACGGCTTGCTGGAAAAACAAGGGTGGGGCCGGTTAATAAAAACAAAACCGTCCGACATTCTTTTTATAATATTAGCAATAATGGTGCTGTTTTACATTATATTCATAGAAGTTTGTACAATTTCCAAGCTTTATATTAACTCACAATGATCATCTCCTCTGCGGGGGACGCAGCAGGCTCAGCGGGTGTTACCTCTGGTTCTGAGGGGGTGTCGATAACTTCCACAACTTCCTAAATAAAAGCAAACGGAGAGATGCTCGTTAAAGCAGAGCATACAAGTAGCAAAAAACACTTTTAACAGCAGGTTTGCATTGCTGGGAAGACAGTCTATGTTTAGTGGGGGCTTTATCCAGAACTAATGTCAACATCAAAGAACATTTTAGATGCTCTCACCGCATGGACAGCAGCAGACTCAGCGATGGCGACCTCCACAGCAGCGACAGATTCTGTGACAACAAAGTCATCGACCAGGCACTCAGCAAGGACCTGGATAAACATAAGGGAACAAGGTGAGAACATTTAAAGATATTCCACAGGCAAGGTCAAATAATGTAAATGAGGAGAACTAATAAGCACACATCCCAGGAGAAAATGGCAACTGGCTATCAACTAGGTTTGTTTTAAATGGCTTGAAAGCAGAGTGCATTGGCATCATTAGAAATGTCCTAATACTGACATAAACCACATTTGTATTTCGGGGGGTTTTAAAGGTAGAATGCAGCAAATCCTAAATGATCACATGACCTTGAAATGCAGTTCCCAATTGTTTAAAGTTCAGGGTTTACCTCCTTGACTTCAGTTACAGGGGCTTCAGCCTCTTCTACTGGAGCGTCAGGGACGATTTCTGGCTCCTGGTGAAACAACAGATAGTGCCATGTCAATATTCAGAACACCATAAGCATGTGTGGCCCAGGTAAAATTGCTACTTTTGAAAATATTGCCAAAACAAAACATTGATTAGGTCCAAAGAGAGAACACTCACCACTGGGATTTCCTCAGATGGGGCAGCAACATCCTGAAAGATAACAGGACAGAGCAAATCAGTCTTTGCTGTTAAGTTGCATTATGAAAGTAAAAGGAACATGCCAGCAAACAAAGTCAGATGAAGTTCTACTTAATCAAGGTTTAGTATTTATGAAAGGAAAGTCTAGTGAAATAATGAAAATGATATGGATCTTCCACAAGAAGCACAGCTGTTCAAACCACATGCAACTTACAATCACAAATAAAAACTACATAAAAATCAAAGGACATTGTTTTTTGTTCTTGGAAGGGAAATAAGAAAAAGTTAAAGAAAAGGGAAAAAATATCGCTTTTTTAATCGAACTGGCACCTCTGTGATAGCAACAGACTCAGCAGAGACTTCAGGTGATTCTTCAGCCAACACTTCGATTTCAGCTTCATCCTCTTGTTCTGGTACCTCTGCGGCAACCTTTTCAACCACTGCTTCTGCGACAACCTCCACCACAGTTTCCGCAACGGCCTCCTCTACAGCGGGTTCAGCAGCAACCGGCTCACTGACAAGTTCTTCTACCAATGGTTCTTCAGAAGCTTCAGTAATGGCGACCGCTTCTTCCTCTGCCAAGGCCTCTGCCTTCACTTCAGTCACTGTCTCGCAGACATCAAGTGTCTGGACATGCAAAGTCAACACGGCACACATTATGAAACACCATGCAACATGCACACAGATGAACGAATGGTTACACTTGGTTCATATGAGTCACTGACAATCTATCGGGGCAATGATATGTGATGAAATGATGACCTACATGCATGAACAAGACTACAGAGTTGGTAATGATGTAACTATAGTGACAAGACTTGCTGTCAAAGTGCTTACCAGTTCAGTTGCTGTGGTTACAGTTGTAGCCTCCTCTGTCAGAATCTGGAGAATAAGAAATAAAAACACTTTAAGACAAGGGCTGGTTATCTGCTAAACAGACTTGATAGAAAATATTTCACAATTATCTTCACTACAAACTAAAATAAAACTGTTTAAGCAACCTGCCCACCAATTGCAGCACAATAAATACCCATTACCTACATCAAAAGTAGTGTGAGGTGTTGAGGATGAAAAAAAGCGTAATCCTTTCTTTCTGAACAAAAAAAATACAAGAGAATGTGACCTGAGGCAAGTGTGGGGGCCTTTTGTAAGTTGTGAAGTTAGAAATACTGTGTTACCGTGGTGTAACAAAAAAAGAAAAACTTGGATTAAGGCAGGTGTCCTTTCTGAACAGCATTATGCTTTTTATAGGGTCTGCATGCCTAACCTGATTGACCCATTAGTTTTACCTTATAACATGGCGCAATGTGGCATTTTCAGATGTCGTAAAAAACACCAACTCATCAAAAACTAAAGCAGGTCTTACTTGAAATTAGTTATGTTGAGCTATGATCAACATACTAGTTCACACTTGTGAAATCTGCCTCCGGCTAATACCAACATTTTGCAAATGCAAATTTGTTCTTACCTCGGTCTCAACAGGGGCTGCTACTGGAGCCTCAGCTGGGGGTACAACCTACGAAAGAAAAGGAGAATGTTTACTTACAAGTCAGCTACACCATCATAAAGATATGCATTGTTATCCAATGAAAACATGTTGAGGGGCAGAAGTGTAAATACAAAATAAAAGCACATCAACCAGAATTAAGAGGTAATTAAATACATTTGCCTGTTAAACTGCTTCCATTACTCCTTTTTTCCCCACAACAGTTAAGGTCACACTTAGAGAGGCATATGAGTTCTAAAAATGTGCCTCAAGCAAAAGGATTCACAAAACAGTTTGTAAGCCAAACTGTAGCTGTATTCACCTCGAGGATTAACAGTAAACCCAATGACATTCTTAGAAGGTTCACAGTTTACAAAAAGTTATACAGTTTACTGAAATAAGATCAAATGCACACTTTAAAAAAAAGAATGCTGTGTGTTGGCTGTATGTCAGGAGAGGAACACTAAACATAGGTTTTATAAATAACATAATGGTGAGCTAGTAAGCCCATTTGCCAACCCCTTTTTGTAACCCAGCCCAGATTCATAAAAAGTAAGTCTTCAAACTTAAAAAAGGGCATTTCAAGCATCTGCTCTGATTTGGACATGGAGCAAGACATTGGATCTGTATCACAAAAAAGCAGCAATGCTCTGTAGTCTGCACCACGTTTTAACATTCTTGCATTAAAATGTAATCGATTTTATTAGCATTACTCAATTAAATATGTTCTAGATACCTATGCCACATGCCAAGTCATTTTACTTTGCAGGGGCAACCCGACACATTTACAGAAAACAGTTGGCAGTAACCTAAATGGCCACTGGTGGCCCCCACTGTGCAGCCAATAGGGAGAGCTATAGTGGCAGTAACAGTGAGCAGCACATAAATAGTGTAAAACTTCGTAGTCAACAGTAAATTATTTAAAAGTCTTGTATCAGCCACTCTACAATGTGGGGCAAGTCTGGTGCATGCAGTCTGGTGCTAGGCAAAATAAGACCAATCATTCAAATTCATCTAAAGTTTATGCTACAGTGCAAACTGAGTGAAAAGTCACAGGAGACTTAAAATGCTTGTGGTTACGATGAGTTAGTTACCCATCTCCACCTCTTTGCATTGTGCTACTGAAAGGTGATGAATCCTGTTTGCCAAGATTTACACAACCTACTGAACAAAAGCCAAGTGGGCAGAAATGCATGTATGGTTTAGGGTAAATACATACTCCAGCTAAAGCCTCTGGGGGAAGGTATAGGGGAGAGAAAGGAGGAGGGAAGGGCAGGAGGGAGGGGGGTGGACTATAGGCCTTCCTTTGCTTAACAGGAAAACAGGCGTGCACACAGTATAGAATGCATACCCCCTCCGGGCTGTCCAAGCACCAGAACACTTTGTACAAACTGGTCTGAACGCAGATCCTGCCTCACCAGTCCTACTGAAAAGCAATTCCAGCCAACAACAAAGCTTATCTAGAAACTGACCATTTTTATACGGATGGTAAACTTTATATGGACTGCAATGAGCTAAATGCAATAAGAAAACCGTTTGGCCTTTTCAGGAATCAAGAGTTTAGGGAAACTATTTTACAAAGCTCAACATAAAGCAAGCACAATTTAAAACCAAAACAGGGACGCGTTTGGATTTTTGCATAAACAAAGACCTATTGAGCCCCCAAAAACACTCCTAAAAAGTTGCCAGGTAATGTGGGCAAGGAAAGAGGGTGGACACTAGGTGGGAAGGTAGGTGGGGGG
>NW_011350233.1:29069-41197 GCF_000735185.1 Notothenia coriiceps
AGGGGGGGGAGGGCAGCGGCCCATGTGCGTTGCCACAAGGGGATATTTTTTCCAACCAAGTCTGAGAACACCACAAACATCATGTCACCAACCTTTATAAATATGCTCATCGTTTTAAAGCATGCTCTTTATAGGATGTTATGAGCAAATGTACCCCAAATCACCATCATAGACATTTGTTACATAAATCTTATACAAATAAATAAAGTTGACAGCCGTCTTGCAAAACTACACAAATCTCAACAGGTACACAAAAACCCAATGATAACAGGGCAGAACAAGCACATGTGCTAAGAAGATAAGCTATTAAATGCCCATAGGCCCCATAGGGGTTGGCCGAAGACAGAAGTGAAAGGGGGAGGCCAGAGTAGGGTGAAAGGAGAGACAGAGAAACAAGTGGTGGGAGGGAAGAAGAGTGATGAGGGAGAATGAATATACAAGGGAGGGAAATGGGTGAGGGACTGAAGGGGGAGGGGTCGAGGTCTGCAGGAGCACCGAGGGAGCAAACGGGTACAAAATGTTCAGTCTCAACATGAGCCGCACCCGCTGCCTCAGGACACAGAAAATTGTATAAAATGTAAGACTAAGCAGGACTTTATATTGGGGGGGGTTAAACTCACCTGAGTCTCCGTGGTGACAACCAGAAGCGGAGGAGACTCCTCTCTCTTGTCCCAAAGCCAGCTGAATACAAGCCCCATTTTGGCCTTCTCTGATTCTGCTGTCTATTGACCCAAGTGGAGACCAACTCTAGTCGGACAGTGTCAGAGTAACCACTCGTGTCAAGATTATTGATTAAAGTTCATAAAACACTATACACCCAGCACCATATAAAGTACTACTGTATGAGTTGCATTTAAAGCCAGCACTGAATAAATGTCAACTTTGCCAAAGTGCTATAGAGCCTGTACGTATATGTGAGCGTCTAAATTGTATCGGGCACATCTGCAGGCAGTGAAGGAGCAGAGAAACAGCAAGGCAAGAGGGGAGCTAAGGGGTGATGGATGATGTTGTGGGAGGGAGAGAAGGAGGGATGTAGGAACAAAGAAGGAGGGGGTGGGCCAAACAACTATACTATGACGGGGAGCAAGAAACATCCATTGGTCCTGTATAGCTCAGAGGGTGGGGCATAACACGCAAGCTTGAGTGACATTCTATAGCAAAGTAAACACTGTACCCTATGTAAAGGTACGATATGACCCAAAAGAACAGTGCAGCCTTTATTCTATAGGAAAGTAAACACTGCACCCTATGTAAACAAACTAATTTCTAGCAAAAGGCCACGTCACTGATTTACACCTCCTTTCTCCTAACTGGTCGTTCATGCTAACACATGTCAGCACATACATGTGCTCCATATGTGGACATGGCTCAGTTACCAAGAGCAAAGTGCACACATTCTGTGCGTGTTTGCCTACATGCGCAACTGTGTGTGGTTAGACACATGCATGTGCAGTATGGCGCCTGTGTGTGCCACGACACATAGCCCGCAGTGTACTGGCTGAAACAGAACATTATGTTCCCAAAATGTGCACATGTTAGTCATGAGAAGAAACAAAGATAATGTGTTGAAATTGCAACGCAAACATTAATGTAAAGAGTTGGAGGGTAAAAACAAATGTTGGGAAACATGTTTAGTTATAAGCTACAACTGTGCAAGCTAGCCAAACAGCAATTATTTTTAATACAGTAGAAAACAAGCTTCAGTTCTTCTACCAACTCTTACTTTGAAACTCAAACAACTCTCTTGATCGCCTACATTTAAAAAAAGCCATCTCGTTCATTCCAGCAAATTAACATTTCAAACACTTTTCGCAGCAAAATTAAATAATCCAATATTTTAGAGAACAAACTCCATTAAAGTCCTCCCAGCCTATTCAAAAAGCAGTTGCATTTTAATCAAAGCAATGTGCTTCATGACACAGGCATGTTTTAATGTAGGAGATAATGTATAATGACTGCTGAAATGGCTCTGCCCACTCTCCAGTGATGTAGCCTACAATCCCTCCCATACTTCTCACCTCTTTACTTAATGGAACATGTTGTTCCCTTTGCCTCTAAACCCCCCCCTTCTCATATAAGAGCCACAGCATATACACCGTTTAACGGTCTTCCACAAAACCAAAATAGTAGACTTTAAGATCCACAATGTGTGGAAATAACTTGAAGACCATGCGACATTCAGAGTTTGTAGCCATGTATACATTGGTTGGACAAAGTACATTTCTAGAGAAGCACATGGATTTCATCACAACATAAGTGTCAGAAGTTACTATGGTTACAGCTTGCTGGCGGTTTTTGTTGATAGCCAAAAAGTATGGCACTACACAGAAAGCCTATCAAAAGATAACCAAGGCTGCCATTAAAATGTACAGGATGTATTATAAGGCCTTTGAAGAGTCGCCACATCTCTACTTAAGCCATTACCATATTACAGGTGCCTCAGGTACTGATTTGTCAACTATGGAGGATTAACCACTATAAAAATCCACTGGTACACCCCTTATCAAATGATACAGTCAAGTGTCTGCATATGAACCAAAGCAGTTATTACCTCCGTTATTGCTTCTGTTTCAGGAATGATAGGTTCAGCCTCTTGTTCTATCGCAGCCTCAACTTCAGCAGGCTCCTCTGCTGTGGTCTCAACAACTGGAGCTTCTTCAACGACCGAGGCTGGGGCTTCAACCTCAACTTCTGTTGGAGCTTCTTCCACCACAGGCTCTGGTTCTGGCACGGCCTCAGGCTCAGCTACCTCAATGGGCTCTGACTCCTCCACTGCAACGGGCGCTGGTTCAGGCTCCACCACTGCAACAGGCTCGGGCTCCACCACTGCAACGGGCTCAGGCTCTTTCACAACTGGTTCTACTATGGGGGCTTCCACAATAGGGACTGCAATTGGAACAACCTCTGGGATCTTCACTCTAGCTCTAGCCAGTTCTCTAACTGGTGCTTTAGCTGCCTTCTTTGGGACGGCTGTAGGGGGCGCACCAACTGCAATCCCAGGAGTCCCTTTGGCTGGTGGGTTGGCCGCATGCTGCTCTTCAAGGATTATCCTCTGTGCCTGCTGTAAGAGGGAAAGCACAACAATTTGGGATTAATGATTGTTGTCTTTTCAATACAGTGGAAACCACCATATCATTTTCATGCATTCAAGTGGCATTTTATAAGGTAGCTAATATAAATAAAGTACTTCGAGGCAACGCAATATCTATTTCAAACAACTCAAGTTTAAATTCTTACATTTTCTTTAAAAAAAAAGGTGAATTGAGGCAAATGGGATGGAATTCTTTAAGGCTCTTGCTGCGTTTAGATACTGTTGTTGTCGTTTTGCAGAGCATTTCAGCACATTTTGGTCTGCAGGAATACCAGGCATGCCATCCAACATGTTTTTTCAGCTTGGGACAAAAGCCCCCCCAGGGTTTAAAGAAGATTTTAGAGGCCCAACCACTAGAGGGAGGGGCTGGGTTTCAGGGAGCGGGACCATCAAAGCTACTTGGATAATGGGAGTTCATTAGTTGAATCAAACCATCCTGACAGGTCTGGTGAAGCGGGAACAGAAACAGTGAGAGTCAGCAGCACTGATGTGTGCCCCGCACGCCAGACAGTGGGCCTAATCACTTCATAATAAGGTTATAATCAGGTTACAATCACTCCCTGAAAAGGCTTTTGTTAGATGGACAGCCAGTCAGTTCATACGTCTATACCCGTCAAGCTATGCACCATCAAAACAACCCCTCCCTTACCTCCAACAAATGGCTGGCAAAATCTTCACTACTACATCAACAATAAGGCGTTGCCACATGTGATTTAAAATGCTTAGGAATGTGTGAGACAAATGTAGCTTTACATTTTCAAGCAGCACTTTTTAGCTTTCAAGAGGGAATTGCTGATAACATCCAGCTGTAAGGGGCTTTAGGGGCCCGTTGTTATCCTAGTGTCACTCGGAGAACTAGAGATTGTGCAGGCGCTGGCAAAACAAATGCAAGACATTCCTCCAGTCATCACACTACCAAATACAGTTGTGTGGGGCCTAGAGTCAGCAAGAGAGTTTGAGGGGGAGGCGCTGAGAAACTCCATACCTACAACCCTTTAGTGGAGAAGCAAGTTATGATTTTAAAGTTGGAAATTAGGTTAAAGAGCACAGGTTAAAAATAATTAATCATTGTGATTGGAAAAAAGATGACAGTGTTCAGTGACTGAGTAACCTTTGCCCTCTGAGAATTGCAAGCATCTGTTACTTTCTTGCTAGTTATCCATCACTCCCACACACCCCTTCGCCACACCCACTCCTCTTTGGAGCACTGAATGTTCAGAAGTAAAATGTCTGGCAGTTACGAAAGAGAGGGGAGGGGGTTAGGAGTCAGACTTTTAAATAAGCATGCTATTGGCCAACTGCTTCGTAATAATGCATTGTAATGATGATTCATACATTATGCATAGTTTGATGTACGAAGACAGTGAGTGCTGCATGTACTGAACAGTGTGTACCTGTTTGTGCATTATTGGATGGGAATGGATGGGGGGGGATGGGATGCGGGGGGGGTACTTTATGCTTTGCTGGCAGATAGACAAAATATATTTTTCTACATTTGTAATAATGTGGGCTTATACAGCTTTGATGACCATAGAGGTGTAAAGATGGGAAGTATAAATCCCAGCACTTTATAAATTGTGTCCATAGAGAGCGCTGATACCGCACGTGGCGCTCGGGAATCCAAATAAACCATTTTCTTTGACTCTTGCACAAATGCCAGATGTAATTAATCTAACTAAAATCAATTACGTTTTGAAAGTATTAATTTGAGTGCATTTGTGAAAAAGTTTTCGATCTAGGCGGAATTGAACGCACTAGGCCTAATTGGAGTCACTCAAGAAAAAAACAAAACGAAGTAAAAAAGAAAAACATCGTGTCCATTTTTGTCACTTAACTTGAGATTTTGATTTGTTTCAAATCATAAGGCTTATTTTAAAGGTTTTGCATTGATAGTGGACACGTGCTTTTTTTCTTCACTTTTTTAAATCAGGTTTTGCATCTTAGGGTAAAGACGCACATCGTTTCACCCATCACTCCAATCACAAACTGAACAAAAGTACAGTAATTGCAGCAGCAGTGCACGTGCGCGCGACAAATATGTTTTCACGTAGAGAAGGGCCACACTAACTGATAGAAGTTCTAAATAAACAAAATGTAATTGGTCGTGATGAGAACAACATTGAAGTGGAAAGAAAGGCCGTCTAGCATCACTTACTGTCCGCCTCATGCGACGCTTATTCTTCTTCCTCTTGCTGGGCATTTTGGCGATGAGTGGTGATGGAAACAAGAAAGACCGGAGAAATAAAACAGGAGCAGAGAGAACCAAGGAACAAAGCGGGTCTTTATAGAGCCCCCGTCTATCTGGTACCTTTGCATGCAACCTATGGGATAACTGCGATGAAAGATCTGGGGCGTGTAGAGACACACCCCCCACCTAAAACACACGCACGTGCACGTCTGCTCAGAGATGATTGAATCAGAGTGGAGCTACGCTGGCTGGATGTTATGAAACCACTCCATCAGCGCGAGGGACACAAGGAGCAAGAGAGTGGTCCGTGCAGTTTGCTGAGTGCCACACCCCCTTCTCTTGATCAGCTTCTTACTCGAGCACATGGCAACAGCCCCACATGCGCCAAAAATGTCTGTTCTACCCTCCTTTCTCTACTTTTAGAGTCAGTTTGGTAACATACAAACCATAAACCCAGCCAGCAGCCAATTGCAATTGCCTTTTTAAGAGAAACCAAACCAAATGAAAAAAAAACTGCCACCCTTCCATGCTTCAACTTTCCTGAATTCATTCAAATCATGAAGCTAGAGAATAGTTTTCATTGTATGTCTCCCCCAGAGGAAAAGGAGAAAGAGAGCCTGTACATGTGTCAACGCCCCCCCGCCAGCCTGCACTGCATGAGTTGTGAGCAGCACACATTGTGTCCAACTCTAGCTCTTGGGTAAGCCATATGCATAATCAGATAGAAGAATACATATGCTTTGTTGTGTCATTTGTTCTTTTATACATGTAGGAAACACAAATGACAATAACATGCTTCTGAACTTCACTTTGCTTGTTCAGTTGAGTGAAAGGTGTGTTTTTTGGCAGGTTTTATTGTAAATCGGATGCTTTTGTACACAAATTGAGTTGACGATTTATGTGGCAGTCTCACTTGAAGGCCTGCAACGTGATTTACTGTATAAGTGCAGATGGATTACATATCCACATAGAGTGCTTCTAAATGTCACCAACACGTCCATGTTGAGCTGCTGATCTTTCCATTATAGTCACTGTAGCTCCCGAAAACTTTAGTTGAGCATACAGCTGCTGCAGGAACTGTATCAGTGTGACATTTGACCTGCTGTAGTTACTGTCAATACCCCAAGATACAGCAACTCTTCAAATATAGTTGAATTAATACAGTAAGTGTTGCTATAAAGATGTCAATTGTGATTTATGGAAGTCTTAGACCTCGTCCACACGGAGACGAAACGGGTTGTATCCGCTACAGTTCTTATAGACGGTTCGTATAGACGGTTCGTCCACACGAGGCCGACACGGAAACGCGGATAACGATAACGGCTCCCAAGGTGTGTAGATTTGCAGAAGAAACGCTCTGGGGGGCCAAACGGCTCCATATGTACGCCCTATACGATCATTTCCTGATAACGCTGAAGCCATAGCCCCGCCTCTCCCCACCTCTGCTGCTCGCCCCCGCGTCATTACTGATGTGTTTCGCCAACAACAACAATGGCGGATCACAAGATTGCTTTCGTGCTCCTGACGCTACTGACCATGCTACAGATGTTAGTGCAAAATCTACAGCTCCTCTACCACAACCATCAGCAACAAGTGGAAATGGAGAACTACATGAACTACATGTTTCTAAATCCACCGCGGAGAATAAACAGAAGGGCAACCATGCAGGCAACCATGGCAACCATGCTCGGGGGGTCTTATTCGCTGCTTTTCTTGTATTTTGTGGTGAAGGACAGCGCCACTTACAGGCCCGGCATATGTACTACAGCGTTTCCAGCGGGTCGAGCGATCTCGTGTAGACGGAAACATTTCTTGAGCCGATTCCGTGTGGACGGAAGACTTTTTTTGTATCGACATCGGTTCGTTTTCATTTTCGTTTCCGTGTGGATGGGGCCTTACTGTGGTAGTTTGAGGGACTTCACAGTTTTTGGGATCCATCTTTTTATCACAGTTGTTGATGGCAAGATTTATAGTCTTTGGCAGAATTGAAAATCAGAGGCAAAATGGGCAAAGAAACAAAATGTGGCCAAATGAGTTTTGTTCTCACTAACATGTTTGGGGTTTAGGTTGGGTCTCTTAGGCCACGGTTCATACTTTCATCAGCCTTGCACTACTTTGTGAAGTCAATGCTAACAATATATTTTCACATGCTATTGTCATCATGCTAATAGGGAATCAGTCATCATATTAATGTAAGTGTTGGACAACTGGGACATTGTGGCCTCTGTTTGACTGGGCTGCATAACAATGCAGCACAAACAGTAACGTGTTTTTAAATGATTTATTCTGTGTTTTAATTTTGCTTTTATCAGGACATGTTAAACCACCATGCTGTAATTAATTGTTTTGGTCCTGAGAGAAAATGATCAAAACATTTAAGACAATTGGAAATATTCTTTGCTTGATGAAAACTCAAATTATTAACTTAATCCTTTAATTGAATCATTAGAATTCATTATTATCTTGTGTCCATGTATGTTAGTCCCTAATCCATGTAAAGATATTTAACCAAAGCAAGGGACAGAAGTCAGTTTTTCTGTGTAAGTGTTAATGTGTGTGCCCAGTCTATTAGGGCAGGCTTCACTTACAGAATAACAGTCAGTCTGTATCACTGATACACACAGTCAGATGCCACATATTCTAAATGTCCCAGCCTTTTTAATTTACATTCTGAATGTTGGAGTCCCATGCAGATTTACAACATGCTGGCCAAACTGCTGCTGAGCAAAATGGAGGGTTTTTTAATGCAAAAGACTGATTTTGTTCACTTTTGTTATATTAATTTGCCCGGGTGTAAACTATCAAGAGGGCATCGTGTCTTCTTTGTAATATCCTTCATTGAAATGACTTGCTTTGGTCTTTATCTACATTCAAATGTTAATTGTAATCTCATCAGGTTAACCCAATCAACCAAAAACACACAATGCAGTTATTTAGCCACTTTGAGAGGTTATCATTCTAACATCCTCATACGTTTTTCTTATCAGTGAACACAATGTCTAAAAACTAGTATTTCAAGAGTTTTTCAAACTTGTGTCACGTAACAATTTGCTGCTGCTGGGTGGAGTCAGTTAAGCAGGTTTGTCAGGTCATACAGCCAAGGTTAACTGCTGCTTCTCCAAACACATATAGCTAAAGAATAGTTTACTGAACTTTGGGGCACGCTGAGGGTTTAAGTGTTAATGAACAAGTGAGGGTTAACCACATCACAACAGTCTGTGACCCTGACTACAAAGCAGTGTTGTAACTGAGGGGTGAAGTGAAACTAACCTAATTCTGTTTAGAAACATACTCAACTGGTGCAGGAATTAAATACTTAACAATCTGATCTTTTATTTCAAGCGATGGTGGAATCCTTCCACCCTCTTCAGTTTCTTGCTTGGAACACAACAAGGCACACCCAGCACATGCATTTATTCCATCAAAGGTGGGGTAGGTAATTTTTGAGAAACCAGCTCGAGTGCGCTAGAATTTGAAAATACACAGCTGGAAAAAATCTGCCACTTCCTTACAGAGCGCCTCCTCCAATAGGCAGGTAGGCCATCCAGTTATTTTAGCCGGGCCGGCTAAAATGATTGGTCGTGCTTTTTACAGTACTACGGCTTCCACAGATGACATTTTTCAATGGATTTTGTGTCAAAGCACTTAATATATTCATTGCTATCTGGATGTTAAGAGCATTCCATGGAATATAACAAAAAGTGTTTATTTATTTACTATTTCTCAGGGAAACCTTGAAGGGTGGATCCCTTCATTTCAATAATAAGGTAAGATGAGATGTACTGTAATGATCCCAATTTGGGAAATGGTTTGCATTGCAGCAGCATAAAAAGACAAGGCATTGTACATTAGAGACATTAAAAGACTAGAAATAAACAATTCAAAAATGTAAACAGCTCAAATAGAAATAAAATAGCATTAAAAAAGTAGAAAATATACATGTTGAAATACCAATTTACAGTAAAGAAAATATAAAACAGGATATTATATATACATTAAGTGTGTAAGGAAAATAATATTAAATGGAATATATTTGTAAAATGTAAAGTGTGCCTCTCACAACTCTGATCTGATCTTTTCTTTTTAACACAATGGTGTTGAAAGTCAGGTCCTGGGGAATGTATTAGACTAGAGGAACAAATGGGATTTGCATGTCTCCCTAAAGATAATAAGGAGGTAGCTGGTTGATGTGAACTTTTGCTCAACATGGCTGCTCACTTGTAAGTGTGAAAAAATGCACTCAATGAACAATTAAAACGATAAAACAACAGCTAATTTGAAAAAATATATATTTTTAAATAAACAACAGGGAATCTTTATAACATTGCAGGAAAAGAAGAAGCCTATTTTTAACATAATGTTTGCTATTTTGTGTATGCAGGCAGAATAATAGTCTCTGAGTTTCTCCTGAAAACTGCAGGCAACACAGCCAGTGCTCAAGAATGTTGTCTATCAGCTGTTCAGGGTAGAATCATCCTCCTTAAATAGATGCATGGTGTTTACCTGTGCTGAGCTTATCACACACACACATCAGGCGCACACTGGAATGTTGTTCGTCAACAAACACCCCTCCTCTGTCGGCTCCATGGCTACCAACCCTGTCCCATCAGAGCAAACACTCACACTCACAAAAAGGCTTTCAGTTAGAGTTACATTTCAGTCACAAATAAAGACAATACATCGATACAGGAATACTAACACATAAGATACTCGGCTGTGATGCAGATACTCACTTTTATTGTTATATTATAATATAATATGTGCTGTTTTATTGCTAAAACTTGTAATTTTCTCAATCTTAAACTATTTTTGAAAAGTTATTTTTAGATGATGCCAGAAAGCATTACATATTGTAAGAAAATAACACTCCAGCAAGCAGACCTCATTTACAAACTAAATTGTAAAAATGTACTTCAGCAAAGAAGAGACATTACCTCAGTTCTTCAAGTTTGCGCTATTTGCAAAATGTCAATAGGTGACGCCAAACATGTGTAGCCATTCTGTAAACTGGGGACTATATAAGGAAAACCGTTTGTAGGCAATGGAATGAAATCCTTTAATCAGGAGTCTATTTTTAAGCAACGTTTCTGGACTATAAAGTTGGTTTCACTTGCTAAAGTTATCCATCAACCTCAATAATAAGAGGAAAGCCCCTGCCCCTGTGTAAGATGATATCTGTTTACCTCCACCATGTCCTCCTCTCTGGTCACCACTCCTGTTTTCTATTGACCTCTGACATTCCTGAATGCCCTCTCCAGCAGCCCCTCCCCCCCCCAGAAAAGCTTAAAACTTTTGTGATCCCATTACAAATGGAGATGGCATTATCATCATGTCAAAACATGGCGTGATCGGATAGGTTCCACTCTTTTCACATGAAGGAAAACAACATCAGATCATATCACCATGATAGTAAAAAAGTGAAAGCCTTTCCCTGCCGCTTGTGTAAACAACCATTTGTTTACATTTTTAAAGCATAAACCGGAATTGATTTATTTTTAAATCCTCCATAAAAAAGAATTGTGAATTTCAGACCTCAATATGCTTATGTAGTTGGTGTTGGTCTGATATACAAAGTTAAATAACACTTGAGAGAAGGAGTGAAAGCAGGTTTTATAATGAGCTTTTAAATTGCTTTGTTGTTGTATTCTAAACACTTTTATCCCTTAATTCACCATACAAATCTAATTCTTTAGACACCTAGGAATCCCACAGCAATGATTTTGCCTTCAAAAAGCTTGTGTGTTGCTCTTTAAGCTTGTAGTTTTGATGATATTGCCTGAGACATGCAGTGTTGCCAAACAGATGCAGACAAAGGCAGTTATGAGTCTTTGAATAAAGAGTCAAGGCCCCAGTCGTGATGAAGGCCAGACAAAGATAGGAGTACAGGGAAAGCTTGTAATGCTAGGGGCTCTCCAGTGTGTATTCATATCCCAGAGCTGTGGGGGAGGGAGGATAGAGAGAATGGGAGGAAGGAGAGGAGAGGGATGGGTCATCCTGGTAATAAAAGCAACTGTGGTCAGCCATCATTCAGCAGAGCGGCCTTAAGTACACAAACACATACCTTCAGCAGCGTTCCCGCTCGGACAATGGCTTCTTTGGCCGACATGCTCACATGCACAGAGACAAATACATCCCGTCCATTCCTTTTCATATTATCTGTGCCTCTCTCTGCTTCTGCAGCCCTCGGGGGGTTTTCTTCCTCTAAATCTATTCCAGGATCCCACATGTCTCCTCCAGAGCAGCAGTTGAAAACTCAAACTCAGCAGAACTCATTCAGGAAATGTGTTACCTTTTCTCAAAACAGTCACAACCAAAATTAACTTTTGATAGGGTATTTTTTCAGCAATGATGGTCAGATTTCTTTGTAGGTTTCTTTCTTTCTTTTTTCTTTCTGAAACTGCCCATATGTGAAACTGCCCGAATATGGATTATAAATACAAATGCACATAGAAAGTTCATGTATTATTAAAACCCACAAAACATTTGATATGGTCTTTGTAATCCGGATCACAAAGACCATATCAAATCCTGCCAATGGACAGAGAATCATCAAATAAATGTTGAATAGAACTTTTACTGTTCCCCTTTGATTTAAGCGTACATGTATGAATGGTAATTTAACAACAAAAAAATATATAGGAAGAGTAGAGAAATTAATGCACACAAAAAACTCACAAAACAATATACTGTATGCACACACACATGGAGAATAGGATTTAAAATTAGTTTAAGATATTTGTATCACAGAGTATATAATTTCACCCAATAGTTCAGAGCCAGGTAAGCTAAGTGAAATACTATTGCAGGGAGGAAATGCTTTGTGTTGCTTCAGTCTCAGGGGCCCCCATC
>NW_011350233.1:41231-64147 GCF_000735185.1 Notothenia coriiceps
AGGACAGACAGAGCGCAGAGAGAGGGGGGGGAGAGAGGAAGGATGAGAGGGGTAAGACTGGTTAAAACTGGAAAAAGCCATAACATGTGTCACACATAACAGTAAACTACAAGAGTTTTAACATTCAAGAATTTACCAATGGAAGCTTTACAAATGTTTGCTGTAAAATAAATGCATGCTTATTGGAATATTGTTTGTTTTTTAACACATAAAACAGCATTTCAGACAAATTATTAGCAGACGTGAATCCTACACATGGCTTCTCTTGAGCAAGGCACTTACATACCAGCCACAGTGTGGTTTAGCTGTAGGCTGAATACATGTAAGAATGACCTACACTGAAAAAACTGAACCGTTCACTTTAGTTAAGTGTATTATGTCAACACATTTCACATAACTGTATTAGTTGAGAGCAATAATATTTTGTTTAACCTAATATAATTTATTTGAACTTAATATTATTGCTTCAAACTAACATGATGCAGCTATGTGAAATCTTTTGACATAATACATTCAATTAAAGTCAACGTTTCAGTTTTTACAGTTTAGACATAATGAAAAGAAGAATTTACTGTAAACAGAGCATGAGTCTCCACACCTGCACTGCCCTCTAGTGTATAATGTGCACTTTTTCTACAATCATCTACAAGCCTTTCCTCGTCACAAACACAACTATGTGTGTTTATTTATGTGTGTAAGTGTGAACATCACACTCTGAATCCAAAACGAGTTCAGGAAGCAAGATATTCTGGGATTCAAGCCAATGCGTGCGTACACACACACACACACACACACACACACACACACACACACACACACACACACACACACACACACACACACACACACACACACACACACACACACACACACAAACACAAACACATACCCCCTGTGCAGTGTAAGTGATGCGTAGTAAATATATGTATAAGAGGATTTTCCCTTATAGAGGCTGGAAGACGACACCACATCCAGTTGCGGTTAAACAGAGAAAGGGATATTCAAGTCCACCCCCGACATACTGTGTATAGGATTACAGATCAGGACGGGCTGTCTACGTCGGACCATGTGTGGCTGTATGTCAGCCTGACCACAAAAGTGACTTTCTAGACATCCTGCCATTCTATGAACTCTGGCTTTCACTTGGCTCTGTCAGAGAAATGTACATGAACATAAAGATTATGAAGGAATAACTAGAATAAGATGCAGAATAATTTGTAGCCATACCTTTTCAATTAAAGGAAAGTAAGAGGTGTGTTTGCAAGAAAGAAAATGTGTATTTTTGACTCTACCCCAACCATTCCTTGTAAGCTTTAATAGTTTAAGGTCAGGGCATAATGAAGAAATAGTAAAAGAGGCACAGATGTTAAGATCTTATAAATCCAGGCTTGCCTAAACTTATCTGAGGTCATAGTTTTGGTTAAAGTGTGGTCTCTGGTGGATTGAAGACAAATGATAATAACAAGTCAAACTGGATGGGTCATGACTGGCAATCTGACCAGGATGTACACTGCCTCTAACCTCGGTCATCCCTAAATGTTAAAGGGGCCCAAATATGATCCTTTTCAGGGACATATGTATTTTGTGCCCCTACTGTGACATGTTTCCATGCTCTAATGTTCCAAAAGCTCTTTATTTTTCTCATACTGCCTGTGCTGCAGCTTCTCTTTTCACCCTCTGTCTGAAACCAGAGCCCAGTCTGCTCTGATTGGTTAGCTGGACGGATCTGTTGTGATTCGTCAACCGCTAAGAGATGTTCCGCCCCTTAGCGGATCACGTACATTTAGAATGTAAAAGAGCGCCAGCCAATAGAAGCATGAGTGTTACATTGTGATGTCCTTATGTTATGGAAGAAAACAAATGAGTCCAATGATATACAACAGATTTAATTACAGTGCTGTGTTTATTGAAAAAAATAAAATAATAATATGCACAAATGAAGTCATAATGAACATCTTACATTTACACATGGTATAAAATTAAATATGTATTTATATTTAGCATTATTCTCTTGATATCACAGACATATCTTTGGAGTGACACAATGTTTTGTCATTCAGGGACCTGTTTGTAAACCAGCTTCTATATATATAACTCACATTTTGTCCTGAGATTTAAACAATTGATTCAGTCCTTTTCACATTTCATTTACAGTATTGTCATTGTTTAATTAAAGCCTCTGATCAAAGTCTCTAGAATTCTCACACAAAAGCAGCTCTCTTGGTTTCAGAGTTTAAACAATACTTCTCACGTGATTTTTAAAGACTGTAGACATACAGAGGCAGTGGATTTGTGGATTTGTCACAAAAGAACCCAGAGAAAGAAAAGAACATGGTCCCATTTCAGCACATGACTCTTAACATACAAAGACAATACCAAATCATATTAAAATATACAGGAAACCTCAGCTCTACCAGGTCTATCTGAACATTGTTCCTGTTTTTAAATGCAACATAAATACATCATTCAGTCACTAAAAACAAATAGAGGACTTTCATACATGTGTCTCTCTTTTTGTCCCAAGGCAGCTTTTTCCTATCTTCTTAACTTGTTTTTTGCAAAAAAAAATGTGAATCAGCATCTGGATCATCATCTGCATTTCTGAACCTTATCTATAAATATTTTTTTTCTTGCGAGGATAAATTGTGCACAATATGAATCAAAGACTTGTGAACATTGAACTATGGCCATTTCAATTAATTGTGTTGTTGTGCCACCTATCAGCAGAATGTGATTACATTTTTTAGGATTGCACAGAAGGAATATCAGTTTGCACAATACCTTTAAGAGTTATACCACTTTTTGGAGGACACAACTACGAGACTCTGGCAATCAGGAAACAAATAGCCTATCCAAATATATGGAGAAAATGTTTGATCCAAATTCTCTGCATGCACTAATACATAGGGCAAAAGAGACATGAACAAAAACAAAGTGCTTTATAAATGGCCACATAGTGGCATAATTGGTTTCACATTCACATCTGAACTCACACTTACCTACCTGTAAAAAGGCTAGTGAGACCCTGCTAATGAAACATAAGACAAACAGACAGGATCAAAAGCATAATTTCCATGGTGGAGAGAATAACAAGTGGGGGCATAGAATAAAATATTGGGTTAAAAATGGAATTGGCCTTGAGAGATTGCAGCATACTCATGACATTGTTGTCTGAAACCTGGTGCCATTTACAGCATACAGATGTTATCCCCTCTCTACCATCATTACATTAATTATAACAATAACAAAAAAGGTCACATCAATAATCTTTGAAACATTATCGACTCCAGAGCGATAAACACAGGCACAGGAGGGTGGTCCCGTCTTATTGTGGTGTTTGTGGTTGAACCATGTGATGTGGAGATGAGAGGGGATACACAGGAACGCTATAATCTGTGTAAGCAGGGGGAAGATCATCCGGCTTCAATTCCAGCTGAAATACACAAAAAGAAACAAAAAGTTCAAATCCAGATTTTACAGTAAATCTGGGGTTTCAGGGACAGGAAATGCCACAGACAAACACTTTGCTTGTTTAAAATCACCTCATTATAGGAAGGTGGGGGCCCACAGAAGGCAGCGTTGTTGTATTGGGGGGGCAGGTAAAGCTCCTGGCTGTATCGGGGCATGCCTGGGACGTCTTCGCTGTCGTGCTGTGACAGGCTCCCATGGAAAGGGATGAAATATATCGGAGGGCGTAGCTCCTGGTTACTCCGTCTCGCCAACTCCCGATCAATCTGCTCCTCCCTGAAGCGACTGCACACCCTGCAGAAGGTCGTGCAGAACATGATGGAGAGGCCAAAGCCCAGGATGCCCAGGAAGATCCTTGAAGAGGAGGAGAAGGGGAGAGGGGGATGAGAAAGATGGAGATGGTTGCAAGACAGAGGAAGATGGAGAGAAAAGCCAATAAAGGTAGACTTGAAAAGGAAAGAGCAACAAAAACCAAAAATATACTCACAGCTACTTCATTAGGAACACCTGTTCAGCTGCTCGTTAAAGCACAAATCTGATCATCACGTTACAGCAATTAAACTCACCCACACATGACCTGAACATAAAACCAAGCAACAGAATGGTGAAGATAGGTGATTTACCTGATTTTGAAGGTGGCATGGTTGTTGCTTTGAGTAATTCAAAAACTATAATCTCTAGGGTTAATTGCTTTTAAACGAAAGAAAGAACTCCTTTGCGTTAACCAAGGTGTCCATAATCGCATTTCTGAGTGCACATTAAAGTATATCGTCTACCGCAGCAGAACACCACACTAAGTGTCACTTCCCTCAGCAAAGGAAAGGAAACTGAGTCTACAATTGGCACAGGATCTCCAAACGTGGACAATTGAGGATTGTTTGATGCATCTCAATATCTGCTCTGCATTCAGATGGAAGTGTCAGATTTGAAATAAACAACATGACTGCTTGGGATACATCCTGGATTGTGGTTCAGGCTGCTGGTTGTGGTGTAAAGTCTGCGGGAAAGTCTCTTGTCACTCTTAAGGTCCCATTGAGTATGGTTGCTAACCATGTTAACTCTCTTTATGATCACAGGGTACTCGCCCTCAAAGGTTACTTCCATCAGTATAACACGCCATGTCATAACGCTTTTATCATCTCTGGTTTTTTTCTACTCAAATGGTCTACACAGCCGGATTTCAATCCAAGAAAGCACCTTTAGTTTGGGAGTAACGGGGGATTAAAGATCGCAGCAACTGCGTGATGCTATCATCAATGTGGCACAAACAACTCGCAAATAATGAAGGCAGTTCTGAGCGCAAAGGGATGTCTTAAATGGCACGAGCAAGGTGATCCTAATAGGATTGCCGGTGAGGATTTATAAACATATAAGACCCTTTTTTCTTTTAACAAAAAATGATGTTAAATCTGAAACACATAGACCAACATAAAACATCAGTTTGTGGTAATTAGAAGAGTTAGCACTGCGGTATTTCTCTTTTTTGAGGTTGAATGAAGAGAAAAAAAACATTTTAAATATTTTAAATTTGAATGATTATCAAAGTAAGGAAGCAAACAGAGAAGAAAATGGCTGAATTAATCAACAAATGTATGAAGAGATCGGTGCCTTACTCTAGAATGGGAATATTCATCCTAGGTGCTCTGTGGATAAACTACCAATGGTCCAAAGTGGAAGTCGAGTCAGAAACAGAACAAACCTGAAGGGGACACAGGAAAAAAACATTGCACACTGACTTTGCCATTCATTACTTGCTTAGAGAACATTTTACACAATTATATTGCTTGCCTAGTATTCCTCTTCCTGGATCAACAGAAAATAAACTTTGAACCTAAAACCCATGAATGTTTTCAAGACCACATGATCAAAGTATATTGTATACTTTCTCTAGGCAGAGAGATAATAGATCAACAAAAGTACATTGGAAGCATTGGGAAACAGTTTGTCCTGCAGTAACCTCATACAGTTTACGGCCATTCAGTCTCCCTGCACTGATTGATATGATTTCGCAAAGATTGTATGATTACATTTGTTCCACTGTGCTTGGGAACCTGTCTGGTGATCAACTGGAATATTGAGGTAAAGGAGGGCCAGAAGCATCGATATCAAAGTACAGTAAAGCATTTGGTCTAAATTTCATTCACTTTTTCAGGATTTTCAAGAACAACACGGCAGTATGCATGCTTTTATTTTTTTATTTGTCAGGGTTGAGCTCTTAAGCTACCAGGGCCATTTCAAAACTCATTAGATCACATGGAGAATGCATTGTCACAATCTGAAAAAAGGCCACAAACAAAAAATGATACTGATCAGTTTGGCAATCACTGGCATATACAGTAGTCCCCTCGTACTGATACAAGGTCAATAGATAAATGGAAACACTGCTTGAATAACAAGTAACCTACACCATAACCAGGTCACTGTTAACAAATTGTAACTGCTGGTACGTGGTCCGTTCATTTCATGTCCTCTGAAGTGGATATATCTCATCATCTGCCAACCGTAGTTGTACAAAAAAGGAGACACATTTTGATCAGAGTTAACTGAACTTTTTCCTCATTTAACCTGAACTCTTTTGTGGATTATGTCCCTAAAGGGATGTTGAATTATCCTCATAGGAGAACAAAAGCTCTATTTACATTTCAAAGATGGTCTAACATTACCATGTTTATAAACTGAATAGATTACTGGCCACACAAATCACATGAGCGGTAGGAGAGGTCAAAATTCACAACACATGATCAGTAGGCATATTGGAACAGGGGCCCAGTCTGTTAATACGGACTAAACAAATAAACGGCTACTATGTGTTTAATTTGAGGTCCTTTCACAAAATGTGTTCGTTTTTCAGGAATTGATGTAATTTACAGGACATTTCAAAACCAGGAAGCAGAAAGAAAAAGTTTGGCCTCTTACCTCCTGTCCAGAGACGGCTCTCCTCAGGTGTATGACTGGGTGGGGAAAACTCACTGGAGCAGAGAGCAGTTTCTATTGTGGGTGTGCTGATGAGGGAGCAGTGTGTGTGTGTGTGTGTGTGTGTGTGTGTGTGTGTGTGTGTGTGTGTGTGTGTGTGTGTGTGTGTGTGTGTGTGTGTGTGTGTGTGTGTGTGTGTGTGTGTGTGTGTGTAGAGTAGTGTGTCGTACGTACGTAGAGCAAAGCCCAGCTTGTCTGTCAGCCCCCGATACACCCTCAGAAATTGAAGCACTCTTTGTTATATCAACAGCGTTTATGTAATACAGAAGTGGTATGTGGATGAATAAATGCTCACATTTATGAATGTATACGTGTTTTATCAGTTGGAACGGTGTGTTGTATTAGTTCGTGCTAAAGGTCCTAAGGAAGAATTTATGGCAACAGTAGAAGATTTAAAGAAACAGCTACCTTTCTCCACAAGGCCTCATGGGAGAGGTAAGCCACAGAATCAAGAGCAGCGGAGGAAGAGCGGTCAACTTTTCTATAGAGTTTCATTGAGTGACAAGTGATGTATTTGATCTCAGGCAGCTGCCAAAGCACTTTGTCCTTCTTTGTAAAATTGTATAGAAACGGTAGGCAGAGATTGAGCCACATGTCACCAGGTTAAAGTGATAAGGGTGAAAACATGAAATCCTGGAATGTGTATTGTCAAAATTAACTCATTGGTTTTGGACCTGAGTAAAATGGTTACCCTCACCTTTACATAGTTGGGACACTTGCAAAAGAGACAGTGACAAAAATGGATTGTCAGAAATCAGTTTTAGGCCTCAGTATGCATACTTTTACTGCGATGAAACTCAACTCCCATCTGTTAAACAAACGTTCCGTTAAAGATTTCCAGTCGTCAAACCCCAGTCTAGATAACCCCTTATGAAATCAGAGGTTATTTTTTAACTTAGCAAATCTGCAGAGCAACTAGATACATTTTGTAAGTAAAGTTTGCACATAAAAATGGGTGCTCATCCACTAATTCTCACACTATTTTGTTAAGCCCCCTGTCATGTTTGAGTTTATGCTGTGCCAGTGTGTTTGTCTGTGTGAGCATGGGCGTAGTTTCCACTGGGGACAGGGGGGACATGTCCCCCCCCACTTTTCAAAATCCCGTTTGTTGAAACTTTTCAAATGTGTTTATTATAATGGTTTTACGCAAGCGAGACAGAGAGAGTTACGGGGGTTGTTGTTAGCATCTGGTGCTAGCTCGGAGCTAACGGAGATTAGAAGCTGTTTCAACAATAAGGAGAGGGAGAGTCCTCTCCTGTCGGACTGAGAGGCTGAGATAACGTCAGTCTGACGTTATCTCAGCCTCTCAGTCCGACAGGAGAGGACTCTCCCTCTCCTTATTGTTGAAACAGCTTCTAATCTCCGTTAGCTCCGAGCTAGCACCAGNCTTGTGGGGACCTACATCTGTTTAGACAGTCATGTGTGGGGACTCGCCTCCCTTATGGGGACAAAATGGAGGGGAATCATTCATTTTAGGGTGAAGACTTGGTTAAGGGTTAGGGTTAGGCATGTGTTTGTTAGGGTTAAGGGTTAGGATAAGTCTCCAGGAAATGCATGTAAGTCAATGTAATGTCCCCTGAATTGATGTATATATGGTGTGTGTGTGTGTGTGTGTGTGTGTGTGTGTGTGTGTGTGTGTGTGTGTGTGTGCGTGCGTGCGTGCGCGCGTGCGTGCGTGCGTGCGTGCGTGCGTGCGTGTGTGTGCGTGTGTTTGAGGGATTAGACATAAAGAAAATGCCAAAATTATAATTAAAACGATATACAGTAAGTAACAATGTAATACTCATTGTCACGGGGGGGGGGGCATGTAAATAGTAGCAGGACCTCAAAGGAGTTTCAAGGGGTTTGTGGAAAGCTATCTTGGAACGTTATCAGTAAAATATAACAGATATATTGCACATATATGAGTTTAGGAAGAAATTAACTTAATTTATTATCCCAATAACCACCAAACTAGCTACTACAGTTCAACAAGACGACTGCACAGGAGTAACACCTTTACTTTAGAGGAAATGTATCCAGATGATGTCCCAACATGTGGTGTTAGTATAAATGTGAACTTGACAAAACCCACTGAAAAAATTATCTAAACGTCAACAATTCCTGGATCACATATTGTACAAATATACACTTTTATACAATTAACGGTAGGCAATACCATCCGACTGAAAGACAGGTTTTAAAGAGCCCGTTTGGTACATGTTGGGGTCTATCTAATAAGGCAGTGCATGTCACAAAAAAACGTTGTCCTGCTCCGAGCATTTATTGATTTGAACCTGTTTTTAAACGGCTCTTTCTAGTCAACACTTAATACTTCCTAACAGAAGGTGTGAGCAGAGTTTGGAGATGGACGGCAGGTGGTTTGTTTGCAATCTGTCCTGGGGATACGCTTGTTGACAGGCAGAGTAAGATGTGATGCTGCTGAAAGGGAAAAAAGAATTTCCTCTAATCTTTTCTGCACGTCCACAAAATTACTTATGCTTCTTCTTACGCCTTTTTTTCCCCTCTCACTCAACATTGTTTAAAATCTAACTCAATTTATCTCACTGTGTTTTCTGTCCTCTGGCTTTTCCTTCCCTCTTCCTCCAGGTTCCCTCCATTACTCGCTCCGTGGGCCGTGATAGGATCTTGGCTCTCCGCCAGCAGACTCAGTTCCTGTGGGACGCCTACTTTTCTTCAGTAACCAAAATCGTCTTAACTACTCTGGAGGTAAGCTCGGGGGGAAATGGTCTTAATGGTAGTTTTGGATTAAGTGTTGTACGGAGATGTTGATTTAAGCTGCTACATCGTTTTTCTGTACTGTACATCGCCGCTGGCTATTCCTCACCTCACAGAGATGAACTTTAAAACTCTTTCTACAGTTGTCAGTTATACTTTACAAAAAAAAAAGGTTAGCTGAATGTGCCCTCTGTTTTTCAGCAATGTCCTGCTTGATATCCATATGTTTTAACCGAGAAGTAGCTCAGAACACTTAGCTGAAGGGCACCTGGAAAGTCGTTTTTCTGTGTTATTTTCTGACCAGTCTTACTTTTTGTAGCTTTTTACAATACTGAAATGTTCCACTCAGCAAATAGTAATCATAGTCTGTGACTTGATTTGACTACATAACCTTAGACATGAGATCAATACACACTTAGAGTTCTTACTTCGATAAGCAAGAGTGCATATTCTCTTAGGAGATCCAATTTAACATACATTTTTGGACACTCTCAAATCCTAAATGGTGATTTGTATTCACCCAACTGCTCGCATAGAACAACGTTTCTGACACATAATTGACAAATGAATATTCAGTCGACAAAAAGCAACATAATTATTTTCAGTCAGACAACTCACGTGTTTCTTAATATGTTTATTATAAGCAGCATATAATTTGAGTTTGGCGTCTAGCCTCGGGCCTCATCACTCCACAGATTCACAAAGAACATTGAGTGATGATTAACTATCCCCCGAGCCTACAGGTGGAAGCTGGGATGGAGCTGGGGTGGTGGTGGGGCAGGCAACAGCAGGAACATGAACATGACTTGCAGTTGTAGCAAGTGAACACAGCAGTGGCAAAATATATTCAGAAACTGTAATGAACAACGACTATTATTTATTTCAAAACTTTTATTTACAGAAACTCAATATTTCTAATCTGTGTGACACAAATATGCACGATTCTTTTAGGGTCCCCCTATTTATCTCAAAGTCGGCCTTCAGGGGAGCTCCCACCCTCTTTAGGGGAGCCAAGCTCCCCCTGGCTTCCCCCCATTTCGAACACTGGCTATAACTCTTTATTAAATAACACAACTTTGGTTTAAGCTTGTATATTTGTTCTTTTCTTACCAGAAGGTGATTAAGTGTGGAATTTCCACCATATGAAGTTAGATTATGATTTAATAAGTGATTTCTGGACTTTTTATAAATGCTAAAGTGAGGAATAACAAACGTTTAAATACAGGTTTGAAGCCTTGACATGTTTTAACAAAAATAAATGGATTAGTCTGAATATATCTAATTCAAGATAGCCCCTTCTTAGCTTCACACTACTCCGCAAGTTGAACATGATGAAGACTTGTAACATATACAAATATATAAAAATAAATACAAACATTCAAACTATAATTCACACACAATACAACTCTGTCAGCACATAAATAAAAATACTTCAAAAACATTTGTCTTTTTTAATCTGTTCAGGCAATTAGCAACAAAAGTGAGTCTTGTCTTGTCAGTGCCTATACATAATCAACTAAGATCATCTGAGCTGATAACATTGTTCATAGATCTTGTGAGTCTACGGACCTAATAGTACATTTCTTTCTTCCTGTATGCCTATGCCAAATGAACACAATCTTTGTTTTGTCGACATATGACTTCCACTTTATTGCTCAATGTGTTTTGATACTACTGTAAAATAAGAACTTCAAAGAATCAAATGATTTCAGTTTACCTATTCCAGGTTCATTTGGACTGATTTAGAAAACTTCTTGACACTTTAGTCAGAAAAGAAAAACATTTGTATTCTTTATTTTGAGAATAACATGTGTTTATATTCACTTGACTTATAATCATATGCCTGCATTTTAGTTGGCAATGTTATTATGTAAAAGTTGATCATGCTGTGACGTACAAAACATCTACATTTGATCTTGTTTTTTTTTATCTCACATTCTTTTATTTATGTTGAACTTCACACTTAAAATATATATCCTAAAATCCTAAGTGTCCAATGTGATTCTCAAATGAACCACTTGTATCTTCAACACCCACATCCTCTGACTTAGCTTCAGGGTTTGAAGAGAAAAAGGGCTCTTTTAAACACAGGGCCCAGGAGAAATTGTGATGATTTATTCAAAAGCGTAGAACAGGAAATAAAAGATAAGAATAAATGGAGAAGGAAACAAAATAATGAATAATTTATCGTTCAGTTAATCAACTCATAAATTATATTGATAAATATATATTAATTTTTGAAGAGGAACAACCAGGAATTACCCTCAGTCAAAGCAATGGCACACTCTAGTGGTGAGCTATGTTATTGTTGCCATAACAACACGGAACTTCCTGTTCACAGTAAATGTTTCCTTCTATTTCTAACTGTAATATCTGCTCGCTCTTGTTTTGACATCCTTTTATGACCTTGTTGAAACTGCTATGTTAATCTATAAAATATGCTGGTAGTCTGTTCGCTGAAAACCCGGCCGGAAGTCTTTATATTCACACTTCCTGGAGCGCATGAAGCTGCAGACATGAAAACACGTCGTGAAAAATAAAATAAAACATCTTATATCTCATCTTCACCCCAGCTGCAGGTCAATGACATCAACTGTCTTACCTAGGTTTCCTGTGACTTCCCAGCATGCAACTCTTCCTTCAACACTTTCACTTTCCCTCTTGAATTATAGCCCGAGTGCTAATACTGCGTGCAAAGAAACTACACGGTGAGTTGACGATTATTAACATATTACATATATGATTCATGTGAAGCATCTAAGATAAGGGACTATATTAATGTAACGCCTCAGTTATGGTGGAGTATGACTTAGTTACTTTAGGGATTCTTGAAATGAATAGACATTTGTATGGAATCGAAACTGTTGCACTTCCATCCATCCTGTCACGTTGGTGCGTATATGATTTTATGTGTTTGCGTAGCAGAAGTATGATTAACTATGTTGCTTTCATTAATGTCTTTTTTTTTATGAGATAATCTCAAAGTGAAACCTGTGTGATGCAACATATCTCAATGTGTAATAAAGTCACCTTTTTGTTCACTAAGAACTGTGTCCACAGGTCTGATGTGTTATTTAAATTAGAAAATGCAAAATAAAGTTTCAATATCTCTGAACACATTTGTGAATTTGTGTGATATTTTGTTAAAGGTGAGGGGATTTCCTGCTGTTGTCACCATGTTAGCAGCACCTCTGCTGTTGCTGCTGTTCCTCCCTTTTCCTCCCTCATCAGGAGCACAGCTACCAGATACAGATCGAGTTCAGGTTGACCTCAAAGCACCCCCTTTCCCCTGGGGCAGCATGAGGCTCCCTAAAACCATCTCCCCCAAACACTATGACTTGACCATCCACCCCAATCTGACCACCCTGGACTTCACTGGCGTTGTTCGTATCCAGCTGGACGTGCACGAAGACACCAACGCCATAATTCTCCACTCCAAGCATCTGCATATATCTAATGTGTTGCTCTTTGCAACTGAAGGTGTGAAGCCTCTCAAGGTGTCGGAGCATCCTCGTTTCAATCAGCTCGCCCTGGAGTCAGACTCGGTGCTGGCCAAAGGGAGGAGGTATGAAGTTCAGCTGGAGTTCGCTGCCAACTTTTCCGAGAGCTACCATGGTTTCTACAAGAGCAGCTACCGCACCAGCAGTGGGGAAGTCCGGTGAGAGCAGGCTTAACGTATTTTTTACTGAGTTTCTTTTGATGTTGCCGTATGTAGCATTTTAACATCACTGTATCAGTAATACATATACATGTTAATGCTTTAAAGTAAGACTATAAGTGACCATAAGATTGGTCATTGATAGCCTTTATTAATACAATATTAAAATCTGCTGATGATGCTGTTTTTTCATACAAACTGGAAACACAAGGGTTGATGGGAAATGTGCCTTAATTTTGTCAGTAACAGGTGTGAGACAAAAGCTATCAGTAATTGTAATGATGTCCATTGTGTATTGTAGTTTTACCGGACAAAATCAAATTTGGCAATGATATATTGGTTTGGAAAATGCTAAATATAGAATCTTTAATTATCTTGTTTATATGTGTACAGCATGCCATTTTACAACCATCTATTTTCATTACTAGGGTCATGGCCTCCACGCAATTTGAAGCCACCTTTGCTCGATTAGCCTTCCCCTGTTTTGATGAGCCCGCCTTCAAAGCCAACTTCACCATACGGATTACACGAGAGCCACGCCACATAGCCATATCCAACATGCCCATGGTACATCTGAACGGTTGACACATCTTTGCCTTCACATTTCTGTCAAATGTAATAATGAAACATACTACCCTGTAGAGATGTTTTATCTTTAGGGCTACCAAAAACTGTACTTATACTCACCATACTTTCTGTATTTGACCTCTGCTTTGTTTTCTTTATCTCTATCACAACGCACCTGTGTTTCTTAGGTAAAAACTGATGAGCTGCCAGGCGGTTTGCTTAAGGATCACTTCGACACCACTGTAAAAATGAGCACTTACCTGGTGGCCTACATTGTGTCTGACTTCCTGTCTGTGAGCAAGACCACCCAGCATGGTGTCAAGGTGAGGAGGACTCAGAAACTGTGTATTTAGAATAGTTTGTAATTTCCTTCAAAGACACATTTTAACAGTTTATACAAAAAACATTTGTTTGTTTCATATTCAGATGTTTGTAATATTTCTGTTACATTTATACTTATGAGTTTGTTCTTTTCTGTTCTGACCATCAGATTTCAGTCTACGCCGTCCCTGAGAAGATTGACCAGACAGCCTTTGCGCTGGAGGCTGCTGTCAAGCTGTTGGACTTCTACGATGACTATTTTGATATTCCTTACCCATTACCCAAACAGGGTCAGTGGAAATGCATTCATTTTATTACCATGTTATTAATAGGGCTACAACTAAAGTTTATTTTCACGATCAACTAATTTGCTGATATTTTCGCGATTCATTTTTTAGTATAAAAAAAAAGAACATTTGTTTTAAAATGGTTGGATTAGCCGGTGACATGAATGAACCATATATGCAGTTGTATTGATGTGTTTGATGTTGTACTCTACAGACCTGGCTGCTATCCCTGACTTCCAGTCGGGTGCGATGGAGAACTGGGGGCTGACCACCTACAGAGAGACGGGTCTCCTCTTTGACCCTGACAAGTCCTCAGCTTCAGACAAACTGGGTATCACCAAAGTCATCGCCCATGAGCTCGCACACCAGGTAAAAAGAAAAACATTGGTGTCACAGTTAATCACGCTGTACAAAGTTGCCTTAGTTATGAACATGTGATTAAAGTTGGAAGCTGCTGTCGAGCTAAGAACAAGAATTGCACAGTGGTTACAGTTCTAATCTTAGAGATGCATATGTATGTTAAATGCTGGTCTTGAACATTCTTCTTGGTGTGCAGTGGTTTGGGAACCTGGTGACGATGGAGTGGTGGAACGACCTGTGGCTCAATGAGGGTTTTGCGAAGTTCATGGAGTTTATTTCTCTCAGAGCCACCTACCCAGAGCTGCAAGTGGTGAGAGACAAGCACGTACTTTTACTTTACCTGAAATATGTAAGCAAGGGATCACAGCATAGCAGGTCTCATCCTGTAATATGCCATACAGTACAGTGTCATTTTGTTTATTCATTCTCTATTTCTGTCTTTTCAAGTGAAATTCAAAATGACTTGCATTAAAAAGAAGATGTTAAATGTACTATAGTACTATATATTGGCTGAATAACTCTTGGGTTATCACCTTGTTAGGTGAAACAAGCAGGCGATGAGAGCGTTTTTGATTATTTTGAAGTGGTTAAGGGTGCCTGTAAAACATTTAAACATTTTGTAAAGTCTATCCTGAACTCCTCTTACTCGCTTACCTCATCTCCTCCTTCCGTTCTCATTCCTCTCCTTTTCCAGGATGACTTCTTCTTGGGGAAATGTTTTGAGGCCATGGAGGTAGACTCTCTCAGCTCCTCCCACCCAGTCTCGACTCCCGTGGAAAACCCCACGCAGATCCAGGAGATGTTCGACGACGTTTCATACGACAAGGTCAGCTTCATTCTATCAAAGGACCAACCATTTACTGATATACAGTATAATAATTGCATTTTTCAGAAAGCCTTACCCAAAAAACAAAAGTAAAAAAAACCCATCAGATTGTTAATTTCCTACATGCCTGTGTTTTCATCTGATTTTAGGGGGCATGTATTCTGAATATGCTGCGAGACTTCCTGACTCCTGAGGCTTTTGAGATTGGCATCATCCGATACCTGAAGCGCTACAGCTACCAAAACACCGTCAACAGCCACCTGTGGGAGAGCCTGACCAATGTGAGCCATGCATTCGAGCCTAAAACGAGTGTTGCTGCCTGTTTTTCAGCTTGACATTTTATCATTAGCCCTCAAGTATTACAGATGTCAGTGTGACACTTGACAATGGCTGTGTTTAGAATTGAAAGCTGAATGTGTCCCCCAGTGTTGTTGTTTGTTAAAGTTGTGTTTGCTCTCCATCAGGTCTGCAACTCAGATGATCTGGACGAAGGCCGGATTAAGCACAAAGAATTCTGCTCTAAACGTGACGTCCAGTCTGGAGCCACTGTAAGTTTGAATTATTTTAAACAATTTTTAACCAATACTAATAATATTTTTTTTACAATGCTACCCTGCTACACAAATTCCATATCACATACTAGCGTTATATAATTATCTCATGTAGCTGTATCACAAATCTGTCACTTATAATGATGTTAAATCATTTATTTTGTTTGTGTTTGTGCATACGCAGAAATGGTACTCTGGTGATGAGCTAGATGTCCGGGCCATCATGGACACCTGGACGCTGCAGGAGGGCTTCCCATTGGTCACTGTGGAGGTCAAAGGTCGGGAGGTCAGGCTCAGTCAGGAGCGTTACCTGAAGACAGACGACTACTCTCTCACTGAAGGGTAACAAGTCAAACTAATCCACATTATTCAAGATTATGGTGAGATATCAAAAGTGTTGAATATACATCATTTCAAAAGTCCCTTTTCCTGCATTTAAAATACATTTTAAAGCCCCAGTCTCATACTCTACACTACCATCAAATTGTGACAAAGGAAAAACAATGAAATACAGCACGCTGCAAACCGTTATAGCTCGTAAAAATCCAATAATGAATTGATATGTGTCATTTCTGATGATTATGTAATAGTGTAGCAGTAATTGAAGCATGCAACAGTGATTATTTTGACTAGCTTAACATTAAGCTACAGTAATTGTTACAAGCTATTATTTTTGTGGGTGTATCTTCCTAAGTACAGTAGTTTGATATTTAATTGTGAATTTTATTCATTATCGTGGGTTGGTGTCAGATTTCTTTGGCAGATCCCTCTGACCTACATGACCAGCACCTCCAGCACCGTGCACCGCTTCCTGCTCAAGACAAAGACCGGTGAGTGCATTGCCCAGTGTGAAGAGGCTGATTTTCAGATTAACATTCATAACATCCATTCATAAAACAGTATTAAATCTACAAGTCCTCATTGCCCATCTCTACTCCTCCTCCATGCAGATGTCCTGGACCTGCCGGAGGAGGCGGACTGGGTGAAGTTCAACGTGGACATGAGCGGCTACTACATGGTGCACTACGCAGGCGAGGGGTGGAACTCCATCATCAAACTGCTGCACCACAACCACACGGCCCTTAGCAGCAACGACCGCGCCAGCCTCATCCACAACGTCTTCCAGCTGGTCAGGTCTGTTAAAGGTCACCTATTATGCAAAATCCCCTTTTTCATGTCTTTTATACATAAATATGTGCCTCCTCTGTGTAAAGAGATTCTGAATTTTTCAGAAAAAAAGATTCTCTCTCTTTTTGTCCTGATCGATTTATATAAAAACCTGACTGAAAATTAGCTGATCAGATTTTGGCCATTTTGTGATGTCATCATTTGGCTTGTGTAACCATTAGCCATTAACCAACCAAGGTTTTTGTGCTAACAGAGGTTGTCTTATTGCTGATGATGGCTTGTAAACTGTAACCTGAAATGTAATGTTTGCTAATATGGACCAAACTGCCGCATGGTGTTGATTTGAAGCCTTCCATGTGTGCTACAGCACGGAGAAGGTGAGGCTGGACACGGCTCTGGAGCTGTCTCTGTACCTGTCCAAAGAGACCGAGATCATGGCTGTGACTCAGGGCTTTGGAGAGCTTGTGCCTCTGTACAAACTGATGGAGAAGAGAGACATGGCTGCTCTGGAGAATCAGATGAAGGTAAGTGAAGGCAGCATTCGAGGCACAACACAGACGATATAACATTACAAAGAGAAGAGAGTCTTAAAGTTAAAACTACTCTCAATGGAGGTTCATGATGTCACACTGCTTGAAATGTTTTTGTGACAATCAAACTTGTTTATGAATGTAATAATTCCACATTTCAATGTTAACACCCACTTAGAGCAAAGTAGTAATACGAGTGAAAGGCTAAAGATTCTAGCCATGCTGGATGTTGGCATTAGTCGGCCCTTATTGACTTTATCAAGTGTGTGAGAGAAAACCACTCTGATTGGTTGTTCAGTTCAAGCTTGTCTATGCACAAGAAGATACACAGATGTCAGGGAAGCAACCAAACAACTACAGTAAAGAGGACACACACATTAGCAGGGTGTCCGCGGGGTCTTAAAAAGTATTAAAAGTTGATAAATCAATTTAGCAAAAATTAAGGCTATTAAAAAGTATTAAACGGCATTTTCTAAGGTATTAAGAAGGTTCACAGCAACGACAACATGAAACACCCTTTAATTTACTGAAACGACATGTCGGGAAACCCCACAAGGCGGCCCCATGCATAGCGCGCCGTAAAATGCTGCTTATTATTTTAAATTTCGTTGCCTTGCTCCGCTCTGTGTGGGGGGGGACTAAACGACTACGGTAACGGGTCCCAAGGTGGGTAGACCGGCAGACGCAACGCTCTGGGGGTCCAACGGCTCCGTGTGTGCCCTATGATCATTTTCTGATAACGATGAAATAGCCCCGCCTCCCTCTCCCCACGTCTCCTGCTGCTGCTGGGCTGTCAGAAGAGGGGGAGAAAAAGAGAGGCAGTCACCGTTTATTAAATATTATTATATTATTATACAGAGAACAGAGTCGTTATCAATTTGTTTTAAAGCTCAATAAATAACAAAGAAGACCTCTGACAGGCACTTTCCAAATTTTGTACGGAAGATTTAAACTTTAAAGGACATGTTGACCGGCGGAAATTTTTTTTAAGGAAACTACCGCACGGTCCCCTCGTTCCTTGGAAGAGGCGGAGAGGTGGGTGTTTTTCATCTGCTGGTGGACTACCTGAGAGATACAGCAGGAGAACACGCCGTCCACCGCGGAGAATAAACAGAAGGGCAACCATGGCAACCACGCTCCGGGGTCTTCTTCGCTGCTTTTGGTGTATTTGGGGCGGCAGCAGCGCCACTTACAGGCCTGACATATGTACTACATCGTTTCCAGCATTTCCAGCGGTCTAGTGTGAACGGACACGTTTAATGAATCGAATGCGTGTGAACGGAAGCCTTTTTTTGCGCTTGCGTATGCGTTTTTACCGTATGCGTCCTTGTGGGGCCGGGGTCTAAGCCAAACTATATCCGGTCACAGAGATCTGCTATTTTAAAGTAAAGTCAACACATATAGATCCTAAATATAGTCTATATTAAGAACGAGAAAAGTCTTAACATATATATCCTTTTTTGTAAACATATGACAAATGTGTGAGGGTGATGACGTCAGAGCATCGTCTTATGTGCCAGGGCTTAGCCCCGGACAGCCCCAGCCCAATTTAACCCCTGGGTATTTGTGAGGGAGCTCCTATATGGCATTACCCCGCTGAAGCTCACCAAAGTTTAACATATTTCATAGTTCAAAGTTTTGTCAATTGTTTTGTTTATTGGTCAAATACTGGTTTCTAATGTTTTCTGAGGAGTTTTACTGGAATGAAAGAGCACAGAGTCTACAGAAGCAAAAAAGCAGCATACTGCATTAAACCTGACCTTCACAGAGAGGTTGAAGTTCATGTGGAAAGGAGGCTTCAGTAGTCTGTCTGCACTCTGTTTAGTTTTGCTATCTTACAATCAATATAGTCAATGTGAGGTAAAGTGTGTTGCCAATGTAACCGGTTAGAACTCAAAGTTGCGATGAGGTCTTAAAATGTATGGAAAGGGTCTTAGAAAAAAAGGTCTTAAAAGGTATTAAATTTGACTTCAGGATTCCTGCATATACCCTGATTAGGATTCATTTCTCATCAATTGAAATCATCTGATTGTTCTCTGATATTTTCACAACCCATTGCCATCTGAAATGAAGCTAAGTGGTGAAAGAAAGTGAAAATGGATGGCAAACACTGCTCTGCTTGTCATCATGAATGTATTGAATGGCTTGTATATCCAGTCATTCCCCTTTTTGAATGACAACTACTCACTACAACCACCTTCTGGTATATACTGATATGTGCTAGTTAGCCATTCGCTGTAGTGTATTCAGAGGCCATTGTTCCGCCCAGACACAGATGCCATAATGGTGACATAAGACAACAGTACGACTCTATATAGCTGCAGGAGGTCAAACATTCCACACGGAACATATTAACTGCTAGCACTTCTGTGTAGCAGGAGAGGTTTCTGGTTCTTGCATAATAAGCTCTATAAAAGCCTGTACTGTGCCCATTACATGTTGTACAGTTAAGTGCTGCTTGTGACTGCTAGAAGTTCCTCTCAGGCATTGTACCAGAATACAACATAAGTTTGGGAATCATACAGTTGAAAACATTTTGTATTGTTTTGTATTAATATAGTTTACTTTCTGATAAAAAAAATACCCAATGATGTTAGGGTTATAACTAACAATTATTTTCAACATTTCTTTGACTGATTGACATGTTCCTATTGCTTGTTTTGTCCAAACCAGTCAACCAAACAGAACCAAACAAAATGTAATTTACAAAGCTGGGGTTATATCTTTGATTCATAGTTGTTATTAAATCTGACTGTTTTAAACTGCGTGTGTCTCTCAGGACTACATTGTGGATTTGTTCCGGGGGCTGATTGGCCGGCAGGAGTGGACTGACTCTGGATCAGTGTCTCAGCGAGTGCTGAGGAGCTACCTGCTGCTTTTTGGATGCTTCAGGAACTACGCTCCCTGCGTGTCAAAAGCCACCGAGCTCTTTACCAAGTGGAAGGAGTCTGACGGCACCATGAGGTCAGATATTTGTTAAGGATTCTTCTTAAAAAATGCTGCCAGAGCTGAGGCTTTAATATGAAGTATTTCACATTTAAAGTTTTTCATATAATTGTTATTGATCCTTGTCTGTTTTTAGCCTCCCTGTCGACATCACCATGGCGGTGTTTCTGATTGGAGCTCGAACACCAGAGGGGTGGGACTTCCTGTTGGAGAAGTACCGCAGTTCCCTGCAAATGTCTGTAAAGAGCCGCATGAAATCTGCAATGTCCACCAGTCCTCTGCAGGAGAAGCTCAAGTGGTGTGTACATAATATATAAATATCACACTCCTGCCAGCATTAGGTTTCTCTTTCTTCTTACCCTTATTTGTTTTTCCTCAGGATGATGAAGCACAGCCTCTCCAATGTGGTGATGAAGACTCAGGACCTCCCGGACGTGATGGTCTCCGTCAGCAGGAACCCCCGCGGCTACAAAATGGCCTGGGACTTCCTCCGAGCAAACTGGCACATCCTGATCAAGAAGTCAGTCAGCCCCTCATGCATTTTCCCTCGTCATTTACTTTTATGTCTAAGTTTTGCAAATTTGTGTGGAATCCAAGTTTGTTCAATATTGTGTTTGACAGGTGAGAATTTAAGTAGAACTGTAGCTCAAAACCATAAAGCCCGTGGATACTTGTTTGTTCAATGAAATGTGTGTATTCTGAACGCTGAACTTTGTCTCTCTTTGCTCCAATATTATAGATTTGAATTGGGATCCAGCACTGTTTCATTCATGGTGACTGGGGTGACTAGCCAGTATTCTACCAGGGAGATGTTAGAGGAGGTAAGGAAGGCTGTGTCCATACTTTTGGTTGAATTGTGTGTCTATATAAAGTGTGGATTGTTGCCTCAAAAACCTTTTTTATTTTAAATGCATTTTATTATTTATTCATGTGAATAAAAGCATACATTCATCTTCCAGATAGGCCTATGTGCTGCTCTGGGTCTTAAAATCTTGTATTGAGACAAATGTGGATTATTTAAAGTCAAGTCAAAAATATATATTCTAAGTCCACTTGCTCTGCTCTCAGGTGAGAAGCTTCTTCGGCTCTCTGGATGAGGATTCAGGCTCAGAGATGAGATGTATCCGGCAGGCCTACGAGACCATCGAGGATAACATCCGCTGGACGGACAGAAACCTTCCTCTGCTGCAGGCCTGGCTGAACAAACGCAGACCCAAACCTCTGCATGAGGATCTTTAGCTTCAGAGGAAACAAAACAAGTCTGGAGTGGAAAATCAGTTTGCTAAAGGCAGAAACTAACTAAGCATTTCTTCAGTCAGACTCAGGTTGAAAGAGATGTATCTGATTGTAGATGTTAAGCCCCATATGTTTTTAGGGGGTAACATGCCTTTTGAAAAACTGTGTGTGTGTGTGTGTGTGTGTGTGTGTGTGTGTGTGTGTGTGTGTGTGTGTGTGTGTGTGTGTGTGTGTGTGTGTGTGTGTGTGTGTGTGTGTGTGTGTGTGTGTGGCAAGGTCTCTTTTGAAGTTTTTCATTCATGCTGCGTCATCTCTGCGGAAACATCAGAAATAGTGTATAGTGTTGTACAAATAGTTAATGTTGCACAAAATAAATAAATTGCTAATTAGATATTTATTTTTCTCTCAAAATATTTTGGTACCACACCACTTCTTACATTACACGAAAAAGAGGAAGATGCCTAAAAGAGGCGGAAAGCTTCCAACTGCTTCTTCTGAATGATTTTATAAAACGTACTTCTCCTAATACTCCTAATTCTATTGTTAGATGCCTATTTCAAGATCACACTGCTGTAAGATCAGATCTGATACAGTCGTGCGCTGTTTGCTTGAGTTTTCACTGTCGAATCACTGTCAAACGTGAACTCTGACACCACTGTTCCTCCTTGGTAGCATTTTCAACAATATTGAAAGATGACAAAATAAATTGCACTATAAGGAATGTGTTGTTACAGAAAGTCTGTGGTTTGTTCAACACAACAGTGAATGTGTTATTTTGTAAGGACAACATGTGTTTGTTAAATTAAATATTGGAAAAATAAAGATAATTTGACCTAATTCAATTTGTATTCCAGTTATTGTATTATTTGCATCTTTATAGTACTGGTAATCCTTGCATGTTATGCTCACAGAGATGTATTGATGCACCTTTGTACTTTTCACACGATGAGCGAGTCAAATACTTTTTCAGCAGTAAAGATGACATTTTCTGGTTTGTGGGGTCATTTAACAATCATTGGGTTCACCTGTCTTTCTATTCACTCACACACAAGGGTGTAACTTTGGTTTGAGAAGTGGGGGGGACACAAAATAGGGGGTCCTTCGCAATGAAAATTGTTCTCGATTTAATTCTATTTCCTGCCTTTCTACAAATATATTAGGGACTATGGTGTTAACAAATCCAAGGAAAATGTGTAGTGTATATAATGAGGAGAAGATTTTTGTCTTTAAATTGAAGTTAAATGCATCAATCTGGTGCACTTTATTTATGGATACAGCTTTCAACACTCATATGAAACAGAACTGTATATATTGCAATACTCCAAAAACCATTAGAATATGCTCGCA
>NW_011350233.1:65079-119542 GCF_000735185.1 Notothenia coriiceps
TTAATGGGGCGAAATAACAAACCATGGTGCATTCACTCTAACGGCCCGTCTACACTACAGGCATCGAAAAATGCTTTCAACGCTTCGCCCATTCACTTGAATGGGGTGACGTAGAAGATTTGTAATCTTCGCCGAACTGCATTGTGGGGAGCATGGCATGGCTTTGCAAGCATCACGAGCATCTATCGCATCAAAAGTTGAACAATGTTCAACTTTTGAGGCTCGATGCTTGGCATCAGCCAATGAAATCCCGTTTATGCAAATCCCGCCAGTGCAAGCGCAGCCAATCAAACCGCGTGCAAGCTGGGAGAGCCAGACCGCAGTTCATCTCCTCATATTCCAAATGAGATATTACGGTAGCAAATCACCCGGTTCTTTACGACCAGAACTATTTACCGGGATACAAACCGGAGGAACCAGGCATGGAGGGAGGTGGCAGAGACAGTGGGTGAAACTGGTAGGTTTTCGCCTGTTTGGGGAGTTTATATCCAGTTTACTTCGTTTTAACATTGCTATTGCTTTGTATGTCGGGGGCGGGAGATTCATGTGATTGGTTGTTGGTCGCGTTGCTCGCAAAAAATCGCCACGCTTCAGACACGCCCAGCTTCAAGATTTTTTGATGCCTGTAGTGTAGACGGGCCGTAAGTGTCCTGTTTGAAACAAAAGTACACTTTCAGATTGATGTGTATCACTTTAGTATGTTTTGTTGCATGAAGCATCTGATATTATTGGTAAGCTGGCCGGCTCTGTTGTGATTGGTCAACTGATCAGTGTTTAATAGTGATTTTTACAATGTACTCTGGTTCCTTTGACTTAAGGGCAAGGAAGATTAAATAATTGTTGAGAGTTTTTTGAAGAAATGCCACTTGAAATGTAAATCAATACCATTTCCTTTGCAATTTGTAAGCTATCCAGATCAGTTGGGCAGTAGTGTGAGAAGCATTTACTAAATTAAATACCAGACAAATTCATAAAGTGATCCCATGTCACGTTGTTTTAAAAATAATTGAAGTATTTCTTCATTTCAAGACGTTTGAAATTCAAGGTTCTAATTTAGATTAATTACCTTAATGCCTCTTTTTAAGGATAAGCGGGACCACTGTAATTTCCCAGTGAAGTGTGTAAACTCTAATAGAAAATAGGGTTAGACTAAAGCGTCCCAGTCTCTAACGGAGGATGCTCTGATGTTGACGTGGGAACCGACGACAGCAGAGCGAGTTTTAATTGTTCCGCTCTCTGAGGTGGAATATAAACAACAGCAATCAAATCAGCTCAATTCTCTTCCCTCCATTGACTTTAATAGTGTTTATGTTCCTCAGCAGGGGCATTGTGTGTGTGTGTGTGTGTGTGTGTGTGTGTGTGTGTGTGTGTGTGTGTGTGTGTGTGTGTGTGTGTGTGTGTGTGTCTGAGTGTGCAGTGCATGATATCTCCTCTCCACAGGGGGATTAGAAACTCTACATATTAAACAGCCAAGTATTGCACTCCTCGGTGATGTAATTGAAAGTAATGAGATTCAACTCTCTCAGCAGGTGTTGTGCTACACACACACACACACACACACACACACACACACACACACACACACACACACACACACACACACACACACACACACACACATGCATGTAAATCAATGTAATGTCCCCTGAAGTGATGTATATATGGTATGTGTGTGTGTGTGTGTGTGTGTGTGTGTGTGTGTGTGTGTGTGTGTGTGTGTGTGTGTGTGTGTGTGTGTGTCTGTGTGTTTCTAATTCAGAAAATTAAAGTAAGACAAAGAGGGCAAGCATCCAGAATCCCTTTACCAACAGGAATCATGTTTGTTTTATTTCACACTGCACGAATGATGTAATCTGCTCCAAATGTATGCACCAAATATTGTAATGCTTATATTTGCTTTTGTTAGTTGGACTGAGCAATAAAGCCAACATGCTGAGCTTGAAGGATAAATAAAGTTCCTAAAAGGTTTCGATTAAGTCCGGAAGATTTTGTTTTTGGTCTCAAAGGATAGTGTTTATCAAAGCTTACAAATAAGCACACACATTTAAATGTTACCCCGGTTTTAATGTCTAATACATCAACACAATTAATTAATGTGTGAAATACAACAAGGCCAAGACCAGGCTCAAAACCCGAGGGCACCGAGCCTTCGCAGCAGCTGGCCCCGGGCTCTGGAACACTCTGCCCCTCCATGTGAGGTCGGCCCAGACCCTAGGGGTTTTTAAATCTACTCTTAAGACTCACTTCTTCTCCCTGGCCTTCTAATCAGAGCGGAGTACGAGACCTGACTATTCCCTGTGTTTTTTATATTTCTGTTGTAATTTATTGTCTTTTATTGTGATTGTAGTAATGTGTTTTTATTACATGTACAGCACTTTGGCTCCACCAAAAATCGCTTTTAAATGTGTTTTATAAATAAAACTTGATTTTATTTTATTTGAAAACATCACATGTAAACATAAAGAATAATTTATGATTCTGGTGTGAAAAAGTTAAATCTTTTGAATTGTTGTTTTGCTCCCCACATCAGTTACACATTTGGATTCTTAGACGCCAAGCATGTAAGAAACCAGGTATTTTATTACTGGCTCTAAACCTTTAATAGTTGCTTATACAACAAAAAGCAACTTAAAGTGAAAATGCTTGTTTTGTTCAAACTCTGTAAGAGTGAACCCTATTTTTAATCAGCCAGCTTTTAGATAGACGTTTGTGTATTAAGAGAAAAACAAAAACCTCAAGATGCTTTTATTGGTCTAAAAGCCAAGTTTGTACTTTCAATGGAAGCCTGTCACAGAGAAACACTATCATGGTGCTGATGGAGCTATGATAGCGTGACACGAAAGTACAGGTATTTGTGTTCAACATGTAAGAAGTAAAAGTAAAAAGTTGTTGTAAAAATAAGTACTGATACCAGAAACATGTGCTTAAGTACAGTAACAAAGTATTTGTACTCCACTACTTCCCACCTCTGCTTGTGTGCAGGCTGATTTAGTATTCCAACGTGAAGTGATCTGCAGGTAGACTGTACTGGGCATGGGCAGAGTAGTGTCTGGTTTTAGGGGTTAGTGTAAGACGAACAAAGGTTTAGGTTAACTAGAAGGTTAATGGTGACCCCTGTAAGGAAATCAAATTACCCCAGTGTAAGTCTTTACAAGTGTAAAAGTCCAAAAATGTTTGTGCTTGTTTTCCATCTGGCCTACAGCCAACAGTTCACTCTGCTGGTCTGAAGTGAAACACGGAGACTAGCAGAGCGAGCTGGTGAAAACATCCAGCTGACACACACACACACACACACACACACACACACACACACACACACACACACACACACACACACACACACACACACACACACACTCCCACTCCATGTGCAGGTGGCTGCATAGGTCACACAGGTGGCATGTGGAAATATAGAGAGTAATTACAGAATGTAAATATCAAGAGTTCTGCACACTGCCTTAATTAAAGGGAACAGAAGGAGATCATATTTTGGAATAATCTGTCTTCGATAAAAATAGTCCCTGGCGGAGGTGTGAGTGACTCTGAATATCACAGCTGTCATGTCAGAATAAAATAAAATCCATTAAAAGGCACATGAATGCAATTTGATTTCCATCCCTTCCTGAAACACACGTCTGCACGTCAGTTATGGGCTGATGGAAGTTAATTATACACTCTGCGCTGAAATGAACATTTGCCACCCACAAAACATCTCCACATGTTGACGATGGTAAACTCTCAGTAATTCAATTGTTCTGATCAAAAACATGACCCTTTTTAATAAATGAATAGCCATTTCTTTAAAGATTTGCAACACGTCTGTTCCTATGGGTTTAAGAGTGATTTCTGATCTATGTGTTGTGCTTCTGTGTTTGAACCAAAGCTGGATGCTTGTGATCCCCTGGGGAGGGGGGCTGGGCGGATGATGTTATATTAGGGGAAGATGTTTCAACACCCAGACACTGGATTAGCCTCTCCAGAAAGGCCACATGTTATCCTCACTTGTCAACATGCGATTTAATTTGTTCATAAGAAATTACGATAACTAAGTTCCATTAAACACAATGATACCTTTTCAATGTATCCTCATATTCTATCTTTGCCTTCTCCTAAGAATGTCCGGCAATTCCATAAATCAGTACATAACTGTTCCTGCAACAAAACATACTTAAGTGATGTAAACAATTCATAAAATGTACTTCTTTAAACAGGACACTAAGTAGCGGTGTCCTTGGTTTTTGGACCAACCCATCCACCAAAACCTTCTCCTGACACCGATTTTGTCGCCCTTTATACTATCTACCCTGGGTCACAATTATGTGTACAATAAATGTGTATTTGGTATATACTAAGTTGTATTACTTTTCACGTAAAATTATATAAAGTCTGAGAGCAGCCTAGCCTGACATTTTCCTGCTGTACCTCCCGGCAGACTTTACTGACTTTACAAACTGTTACGTGCTCTATGTGTTTTTCTCTGTCTCTCTGCTGCGCAGGTACACCTGGTCCGCCACTGGCTCCGCCTCCCCCAGGTGTCCTAATTACATTCAGCTGGGGACGACTTAAAGAGGAGAAGCTGGAGGAGAAGAGGTCTCTTTTCCTGTCCTGATGCCGATGGATCCAAGTAGGGAATGAGTCCTTACCCCAAGTGAAGGAGTTCAAGTATCTCGGGGTCTTGTTCTCGAGTGAGGGAACAATGGAGCGTGAGATGGGTCGGAGAATCGGAGCAGCGGGAGCGGTACTGCAGTCACTTTACCGCCCCGTGTGACGAAAAGGGAGCTGAGCCAGAAGGCAAAGCTCTCTGTCTACCGCGCCATTTTCGTTCCTACCCTCACCTATGGTCATGAAGGATGGGTCATGACCGAAAGAACGAGATCGCGGGTACAAGCGGCCGAGATGGGTTTTCTCCGCAGGGTGGCTGGTGTCTCCCTTAGGGATAAGGTGAGAAGTTCGGTCATCCGGGAGGGACTCGGAGTTGAACCGCTCCTCCTTCGCGTCGAAAGGAGCCAGTTGAGGTGGTTCGGGCACCTAGTTAGGATGCCACCTGGGCGCCTCCCTAGGGAGGTGTTCCAGGCACGTCCAGCTGGGAAGAGACCAAGGGGTAGACCTAGGACCAGGTGGAGGGATTATATCTCTTCGCTGGCCTGGGAGCGCCTTGGGATCCCCCAGTCAGAGCTGGTTGATGTGGCCAGGGAAAAGAAAGTTTGGGGCTCTCTGCTGGAACTGCTACCTTCGCGACCCGACCACGGATAAGCGGGAGAAGATGGATGGATGGATGGATGGATGGATAGTTATATTCCACCTTCATGATTATGAATTGGTGAGTGAATTGTTTTATAACGCAACCCTTTTATTTATATTAGGTCTTAAAGTTTTTTTTCATAAATTAGGGCATGGCCACCTTGAGTGACATGTCTCTGCGGTGAGTAGGGATGGGTATCGTTAAGGTTTTAACGGTACTACTACTTTTATCGATACCGCTTATCGGTCCGGTCTTTTAACGGTACNTTAGACATCGTAAAACAATTTTAAACATGATTTTATTGTAGATTATACATTTGACTGATACCAACTATATAATATTTACCTTTTTCTTTAAAAATAAAAATAAAAAAAATATATTTTTTGGAAATATATTTTTTTATGAATTTTTAATGACAATCAAACATGTGGGAAGAGGGGGGCGGCGCCCCTAGCGCCCCTATGGACCGGCCGCCACTGATTGCTTTCATGCCCGAACAGAAACCTCCTAAAATGAATGTATTAATAGGATGAGGCAAACAGTCCCCAATATGTTCCCCATGCTGCCTTAGGGCGTGGTGTAAAGTAATTTTTGTTTAAAGCGCTGCACATATATTTCCTTCCTAAGGTCAGGAAAGTGATTTCCCCTGTAAATGGAATTTTACACCAAATGATGATCTCCCCGCCTTAAGTAATGTATGTATTAGCAAAAACAAAAGAAGGCTTATTAACAAGAATAAGTTCACATAATTTGTCTCTGTAACTAAATCCGTAACAATGTATGATGTTGAGTGAGTTAACAAAGCAAGAAAAGCCCATCTGTTAAGAGTAAAGAAACGTGTTGTTACCATCTGCGAACTTCCCGGTAGGAAGAAGCCATAATCAGGCAGGTGACATCGACAAGCATAAAATAAAGGCTTTTGTTAGATATACAAACATACAGGAATAAATACATATCTTAATATATGTATACGTTTAAATGTATAAGATATGTACGTATACTCTTAACAGATGGGCTATTCACATCACTGTGTTTTTTATTGTCTTTTTTCTTTATTGTTCTGATGTTTTCAGGGTAAACTGGTGTACGCCAACCAGGGGAAACCCAGTGACTACCACCTGTTGAACACTACGGTTGACCTTCGAGGAACCATCGCGATCACCAGATATGGCGGAGCAGGAAGAGCTGACAAATTGAGTGACCTGTTATACTGTTTGTGTTTGTTTCCATTATCTTTCATGAGATAAGCGGAGACAACCTGTCCACAGGAGACAAACCCTGTGTTGGGAAAAGTGATAGTTAAGCTATAAGCATTGAGTCACATTTGTATTGTACTTTTTAATGTCTTAAGTGTACTGCAATTTACAACTTAGCCTGGGATCTAACAATTGAATTGCCAAAATGTAAGTCGTAATTGCTGTGCATCTGAAATGTTATTCTTCTTATGAATCAATATAGTCAGTATTTGTTATCTTTTAATGACATGTTATCATTATAGTGGAGGTTGTGGACATTTACAGTCCAACCAATTTAATTAAAATAGCTTTCCTCATTGGAGAAGTGCAGACTTTATTACAAAAATGTCACTTTCAGAACTAATCAACTAAAACATAGATTTTGAAAAAATAGTTAAAAAATCATGTCATCAATATTCAGCATTATTTATGTATAACTCAACATGAAATATCAACAAATTCTTTGTTTAAAATCATGAAAGTATGCAATGTAAGATTTTCCGCCCAGGTTTTAAGTAACGTTCTCCTCAACAGCCACAGTTTCTTATTTTAGCGAGGGAAAACTAATTTTACATAATATTAATATAACATTTGTCCTCCGACAATTTGGATTTTATTTGTAAACTAACTAAGACTCATGTACTCTCTAATAGTTATACTACTGTTTTGATACTTTAATGTACTACATTGCCTATATACAGTTGTAAACGCCTGTAAAAAGTATAAATCCGTTTTTTATGTAATTAAAATATCATTTGTGTCTCATCCAGGCCATTAATGGAGCACCCTACGGAGTGATCGGGGTTCTTGTGTACACAGACCCTTTGGACATCAATGATGGTGTCATGTCAGACCTCAATGAGACGTATCCTCACTCCTGGTACCTGCCGCCGTCCGGTGTGGAGAGAGGCTCCTTTAACACCCACTATGGAGACCTGCTCACTCCCTACCTGGCTGCCAAAGGTAACCTGTGACTTGTCTTTTTATTGTGTGTTTACTACTGTGCACTTTGGCTTCAATACAATCTGAGGAAGGACTTTTGCAACACACAGCTGATATAAAGATAAAACCAGGGCATTTAAATCCTTTTCATTTGAATGTTTAACTTGTTTTAACTTATTCTTTAGATGAAACCTACAGAATCCCTGCCAAGGACATTACAGGGGTCCCTCCCATTCCTATTCAACCAATCGGATTTGAGGATGCCTACAAGCTAATCTGGTTTGCAATGGCTTTTTATATATATGCAGTCTATGGATGAAAAACACAAAATAATACATTACATTTGTTTTTCTGGTTATTTCAGTGAGCTGGGCGGAGAAGCAGCTCCAGCTCTATGGCAGGGATCATTCAACTGTGCCTACAAATTTGGCGGTCCAGGGTTCAAACTGACATCTGCTTTCAACAACAGGTATTAACTGTAAATACAAATTAACTTAAAATAGTGCTTTTAACAAAGTAGGAAAAAAACAAGGTGAATAAACTGAAAATGAGGCCAAAGGACATGTGCCAGAGGGAGTGAAGACAACCTAAATCATGAAATCAGCTAAATAGGTTAGGAATAAAACAGTATAAATACAAAAAGTGTTTCAAACATTTCAAAAAGCACTCATCAACAGTTTAATACTGGGACATCTATTTGTCTCCTTTCCTTGTCGCTCCATACTTCTGACTTTGACCCTCTTCTCCAGTGATGTGAAACTGGACATCTTCAACCATGAAGAGTTGAAGAACTCCTCCAATGTGATGGGGGTCATCAGAGGGAGTGTGGAGCCAGGTGAGACTGGTGACCCAAGTCAATAATTATCAGCCATTCACTACCATCTTTATTCAGCTTGATTTACTCTGCTCTGTTTGTGTGTGTGTGTCCACAGACAGGTATGTGATCTATGGGAACCACAGGGACAGCTGGGTCCACGGTGCCATCGACCCCAGCAGCGGGACGTCCGTCATGCTGGAATTAACCAGAGTGCTGGGCAAGATGGTCAAGCAGGGTGAGGACAGTGGAAGCTGAATGAGTTATTTGTGTTTAATGTGCCTGATAAAGAGTTAATCTCTGCTTTTCTCTGTTAAAGGCAAATGGAGGCCTCGCAGGTCCATTATTTTTGGAAGCTGGGGAGCGGAGGAGTTTGGCCTTATTGGGTCTGCAGAATACACAGAGGTGGGTAATGCAATTATTCCTCCACTCTTCATGCATTCATAAGCAATCACACACTCTGTTGCTTAATTCAATACATTTAGGAGTTTTGCTGATACTGACCATTAGCTTATTGTTGCAAATGTTGGTCATTTCCTGAGTAGATTACAACATTACTTGTCAAAACATTGATTTGTTTGTTTGTTTGTTTGTTTGTTTGTTTGTAAACTGACTAACAGTAACAAATATGACCTTGGTCTTGTTTTTTTCCCAGCAATACTTCACCAAGCTCAGTGAAAGAACCGTTGCGTACATCAACGTGGATATAGCTGTTTTTGGTAAGAAGCTTTTGCTGCATTACCTGTCAAAACCAGATACCCTTTCTCGGAGTAATCTCACTTGGTCAACCTGGACAGCCGAAATTATTGGAAATTAAAGATGTTGCTAGGTTGATTATTGATTTTTCCGCCTTTAGATGTTTTTTGGAATGTTCTAGAAACCATCCAGTTGACAGACATGAATTATTTGGTGGTACATAATATTAAATGCATAAAAAACATCTCCTACTTTAAATGGTGTTGTGGGTTGTTGATGCGTAGGTTAATAATGATACTGATCTAAAGCACTCATCTTCCATTCCTTAGCAAACGCCACTCTGAGGGCTTCTGGGATGCCATCGCTACAGAACGTCATCTTTAAAGCTTCAAAACAGGTACGTTTTCTCTCCAGCATTTTACCTTTGGCTAAACCCTCGTCAATAATCCGACAGGAATGTGACACCTGAAAGCCTGTCTGCTCTCTAGGTGGATGCCCCTGGGCTGGACTCCACGTCTGTGTACGACAACTGGATTCAATATGCCAACAGGACAAGCCCGACCCACGGACTCATTCCCAAGTAATGAGAGTTTCTTTACTTTTCCCGGATTTTGCATTGTATTCTGGGAGAAGACTTGTCTACATGCAAGGTTTTTTATCCATTGTTGTTAGACATGAAGCTTCATCCATAATCTCTGGTGGATGGGTTTTTGTTCAAATTGAAACAATAGGATTGGCTAGAAAACTGTTTAAATCCTGAATCAAAGTGATTGATAAATGTGAACACACCTTGAAAAAACCCTTAACAAATCAGTTAATTGAAAATGCATATTTTCCATACAGTCTGTTTAGTTTATTATCTGTGCCTTGAGTTGATTTGCATCATATACTTGATAAACGTGTTAAATGATACTATGTGTTTTCACAGAAAGCTCAAGTCTTGCATGCACTCCCTTCCTTAAACAGGGTGGGCTACCTATCAGGAGCAGGGAGTGATTACGCTGCCTTTGTCCACTACCTGGGAATCACTTCCATGGACATATCATACACATATGACAGGGTATGAAAGACTTGCTGAATACGTCTTACTGTAATATGGCTGTCTTCCCTTCTTCCTACTAACTCAATCTTAACCTATGTTGCAAATGTATTATCTTTTCAATTTACACACGGCATCTATTGCACGTCTGTCCGTCCTGGGAGAGGGATCCCTCCTCTGTTGCTCTCCCTGAGGTTTCTCCCATTTTTCCCTTTAAACTGTGGGTTTTCTCCGGAAGTTTTTCCTTGTACGATGTGAGGGTCTAAGGACAGAGGGTGTCGTATTGTCATACTGATATTCTGTACAAACTGTGAAGTCCACTGAGACAAATGTAACATTTGTGATATTGGGCTATATAAATAAACATTGATTGATTGATTGAATCTTAAATGTATTGGACATTGCTTTCTTGGTGTACTTTTTTAAGAAAATAAATTATTTTGGTGCACAAATGTTTTAGAAGAAGTCAGAATTAGACTGAACTCAAGCAATGTAATTTATATCATGTTGATATTTTTCTTTCTACAGAGTAAAACAAATGCTCGGATTTACCCTGCGTATCACACAGCATACGACACTTTTGACTACGCTTCAAAGTTCATTGATCCCGGTGAGCAATGAGATCTCATGTATTCACATTTTTCTATAATGGTCCTGCAGATTATACTTTATTCTGTGGTAAATGTTTCAAAAAAATATATACACGTTTAACAAAAAAGTCTTACATTTCCCAGCCATGTCTCCATCTTCTGTTGTTAAATGTGACAACTTCAAAGGATGTCCAAACAATTTCTTGTGTAAATCCTCTCATCCCTCTCAGGGTTCGTCAGTCACCAGGCTATTGCCAGGACAGCAGGAAACGTCCTGATCCGATTGGCTGACAGCCTGGTGTTGCCATTAAACTGCAGTGACTACGCTGAGACTCTGGAAGGCTACCTGAACACAGCCGTGACTCTTTATGAGCAGCAGCTGCAAAACAGGCGTATCTCTATGGGTGAGCACAGATTTCAGTGATGCTGGGGAATATTGCCGTAACAGGGGCTACAATAAATATTATATGGGTCAAATAATTTCATCTGGGATTCATATCTCACCATGACAAGTCTGTGTCAAATGTGGATGTTTTTATAGTTTGGCAGCTGCAATAATCACTTGATTACTTCAACTGCAAGACCTGAGATAGACAATGTTTCTCATTGGTATTTGTGTTTTTAACTGCTCTGAGGAACCTGAAGATATAAAAAACTGTGTTCAGGTTGCCCTTATGAAAAAACAGGAGACACTACAACAGCAGGAGTCAGCGCCTCTTTCTCTTATTCACAGAAGAGTATGAAGGGTGAAAGCTTCGCACGGAGGCTTCATAGCTGATTTGTGTTTTGTTTCAGAACCAATTAAACGTGCAGTGGCCAGTTTCCGCAATGCAGCTACTCATTTGGACCAGGCGATTCGCTCTTCAGACCTGGCAAATGAAACGTAAGAACACAAACATACGTCATAATTGTCACATCGTCATATTATTATCTCCTCTGCTAAATGAGCCCCCTCTCTCTGTCTCTCTGCTTCAGACCACTGAAGGTCAGAAGGATCAATGACCAGCTCATGCTGCTGGACCGAGCTTTCTTGGACCCTCTGGCCTTCCCAGATAAATATGCATTCAGGTGAGATGATGATGTGTTACCCAGGGAAATAAAGCTAGCAGCGTGGCTTGAGGGCAGTCCTATTCTGAGATATCCAAACTCTAATAGGGATTGACATGAAATTGCGTACAGGCCTTTTCTTGAGCCTTTCTCTTTTCCTCTAGCACCACCATGAGGTTTACATTGGTGGTTTTGAGTCAAATGTCTCAACATTTAGTTAGATCTGTTCAATTAATAAGCTAAATATAATGTAAGCATTCTGAAATGGCCTGCCTTGAGTAATTTTTTACACATACTGCATTTTCAAGGGTTCCCAGATCTCAGTTTCTTTGCTTTTAAAATATATTTTGACCTTGTTCCTCTCTGGGACTTCCCCTTACACTCATATGCGGACGCCATGTTGGGATAACATCAGTGATATCCTGCTTCTTTGTAATTTTGCTATATCATTTTATGATTTTGGTATTTTATAACACTCTTTATAACCCCATGCAGGCATGTTATCTGGGCCTCTAGTAGTGCCGGAAAGCCAACCTTCCCCGGTCTTGCCGATGCCTACGCAAAAGCTGAGTCATTGGTGGAGTCCAGCGCCTGGGACAAAGTGCACTACCACCTGTCCGTCCTGAGTCAGGCCATCGAGGGCGCTGCTCACACACTGGAAGACGTCATATAGAAGGAGAGCAGAGAGGAGTGAGGAACTACACACACTCAGGGATTCTTTTCTTTTAAAGACAGTGACCTGCAGCCAATGAGCACTGATCAGCTCGGCCATGATGAGACTATTTATAGATGATATAAGTCTGCTCTACCAACAATTACATGAATGATGTCTTATTTCCATATTCTATGTTTAAAATATTTCAATATCATTTTTTTTTAAAAACCACTTCATTGAAGATCAACCACTTTTAATACGCTTGTATTCTGTTTTGTGTACACCAACTATTAAAATGAACATGCACTTACATAAGGGGTACTTAAAGTCTCTGCATTGTGTAAACAACAATAAGAAGAACAATAATGAAGAAAAGGTGAATTCAATTTAGACTCACTGTGACATTAGAGACACAAATAACCACCTCAGTAAGTCATTTCCAAATTAATGCTGGCATTCCATCTACATTTCTAAAATGGTAATATATAATATAAACAGCTACGTAATAGAAGAATATTTTCAGAAAGGTTTTTTGTTTTGCAGACATAACATTTTTTTTCATAATTACCATTTTATTGTCTTGTCAAATTCAGACGTTTGTATTTTTTTAATCTCAAAGATCCAAAACAGCACATTTCTGCTTGAGCAAGAATGAGTCACACACAGTGAGGGATGATTACTTGCTTATTCTTCAGACATTTACGTCATCTATGTGTGCCAAAAATATTGAATCTGACAGGAGCATCAAACAGCCAAGATCTGAGTCACCGGACTGTCTGGGACAAGGGGAAGAGACAGACACTGCAGAGCCATTATTAACTTTAAAAGGACTGGGTTAAGGATCCAGAAGATGGAAAGTTTAAAAAAGAACAATCCCAAATCAATGTTGCAAAAAACCGTATAATTGTATACCTTAGGAGGATCAGTCAAAAAAATGTACAGACCTCATTGAAAATTGGCAGGTACTGAATGGGCCACAATTGCAGCCTTCTTCCCTTCTGCAGGCCTGTATGGGGAGCTGCAATAGTGTCTACTGCCACAAGGGGTCAGACAATGATGTCAATTAAAACCATTCAATGGACATAGTCAGCATTGGGGATATACAGTAAGTATCATTGTCACATAACCTTAGTGACTATTATGTCTACAAATTCTTCCAAATCAAACATCTAGAAAAGAAAATTAATCTCTCAGATAATGCTGCCAAAAATGCTGTTGTATGGATAACAGTTAATGAAGGAGTGTAAGGAAAGGGGGCAAATCTACAGAGGGACATGAAAGAAAGATAGCATGAAAACTGTTCTCTGATTTAAAGGATTCTTCTCTACTTGTTTCCTGTTCAGGCTCTCCTGTAAACACAGGACTCAGGGACTGCTGGTTTTATTCAGCCTCCTCCCATCTGGTTAAAATTTGCACTGTTGTTAGTCACACCCATCTGAGTCCTTTGAGCCACTGCGGAAACACAACTTGGACGTAGCACTGGTGTGCAATAAATGATGATGTGTGTCTGTGTAGGTTGGTGGATGAGGGAGGAGGGTGGGTTCATGCATCTTTATTTTCCTGATAAGATTGGCCTCTTTGGATCTTGGTTATTCTTAAAGTTAAAACAGTGTTAGGACCAAATGCATTTAGCTGCAATTAAGCAGCATTGTATGCTTTAAAATATCACAGCCACAAAAGAAACAGAACTGAGCTCTAGTCTAGAGACAAGCTGCAGGTGCATCAGTCACAAAGCACCATGTTTTTTTGCCATGTCAAACAAAAAGCAACAAAATATATCAGTTAAAAGTAACTCGCAAATATATGAAGAACATATGCAGTAAATATCAGTTGACTAGCAGCCTGATAGAAATTGTGTAAAGCAGTATTTGAAGGTATTTTCTACTAGTTTGTGTTTAAATTATATTGTCTACCACTGTTTCTTAAAAAAACTATATTTTTGGGATATTAAAAAACCTACGCAATTACCACATAATTGTACTCTTTGTCAAACTTCAGGGTCAGAACGTAATACAAAAATGTAAATCGTGCATTAGGCAAACTCATGGTGAATCGTACGTAGCAGTAATGACTGGCAGTTTTGTTGTCGAGATATATATAGAAGTTCCTCTGTTTTTTTTACCATGGGTAATATTGACAGAGGATGGTTTCTATTTTCAGCAATGCCATCCTTGACATTCACAGTTTGACAGTAATATTTTGCAGAACTGCCCAGAACAACCAGAGTCTGTTCATATCCACTGAGCAGTTTCAGTGGTGCAGCAGAAGCCGGGGGAGGAAGCACTTTATGGTTTAAAGGTTCGTCTCATGCTGGTTTGTAAACAATCTGCATGAATGGAAATTGAGCTATCTCTGTTTGCATCTGCTTCCATTCTTCTGTGTTATATCCCATGTGGTATCAGAGTCCTGGGTATATTTTTAGTGATAAACATTTGTATCAAATATGTTTCACCTTTGCCCCAAGTTTGGGTAGAAATACAATCGCCAAGTATTTTTTACTTGAATATTCTTTTCAAAAGGATGCTGACTGTTTTATTAGTGTTATTCCATCAATTGTACATGTAAAGTTTAGTTTACCTATTACCTTAGCCTGTGAAAACGTATAATATTAATTGGGGAACTGGAGAAGCTTTGTCATGTTGAAGAAATAAACCCTGATGAAGTCATATTGATGTCATTAGCATTGAGACTTTTAATAACAGAAGGGCTGCATGGCAAACTGGGGGTGTAGAGTTTAGAACACATTAATGTTTATCAGGCACAAAGAAGGTCTATGGAAAGATGTTGAAGAGGGTGATGCATTATGGGAGGTGTAGGTAAAATGTAGGATTGAAAAACCACAACAAAGACAGGTCGTTCACTCGCCAGTCGCAGAGTTTATTCTTTTAAATATACATAGACTTTTTCCCCGTATTAAATACCCCCCCCCCCCTCCCTGTCATCCCTCCCTCCTCCCATTTCCTCCCTCACACTCAATCCTCCGCTGTCTCTGTTCCCCCCCGTACCAGAGAGAAAGCTCGTCCGGCTTAAAAACACACTCTACTTTGTGCAGCATATTGCTTATTAAGACATTTGCGAAAACATAAATTAAAAATACTACAGCTTGTTGTTTTTTTATCCATGTTCTGCTCCAACATCAGACTGCTCTGAACAGATTCTAAAAAGAAAGAAAGAAAACAACACAGTGTCCCTCAGTCTGGCTACATAAGTTGAACTGGATTCCCCTGTTTTTTTACGACATGGTATGACCCATGATGCTGGCTTAGAGTCTGTACCATCATTTGTAAATGTGAAGAGGAGAATTTGATTCTTCAACATGTGTCCTGAGTTTGGTCAAATCATGTTTTTGTTTTTGTTGGATGGCCGATTCCATTTTTCTTTCACTAGTGTTTGTGTCTCTGCTCATCTCCTCTCTGCCGGTCAGAAAGTGTGTGTGAAAAGTGGGGGAGGGGGTCGTTATTTTCTTCACCCTACCAGGGATGTGCTTATTGTTTGTGGCCTCTTGACAAATCTCTTGGAGCTGCAGGCAGAGTGAAGGACAGTGTGATACGGCACTAGAGGAAAATTCAGGTGTTTAAGTCACAAGGCATGCATGTTAACACTAAACTCAGAGAGTCACCACAAGAAGTGTTTCAGCTGTGACGTGCAAAGTATGTGCTGTGTGTGAGTCTTATCAGTCTCTTTTGGTGTGTGTGTGTGTGTGTGTCAGTATTTTGTGCATTTCTTTTTTTCTCATACAGATGAAGGTTTTCGGAAACGTCCTGATTTTGACTGCATGCATGCTTGACTGCTTTAACACCAATATTTGTATTTTTTTTCATACTTTCAACTAATGGAAGATACAAGGAATGCTATGTTTGCTTTAGTGACATTTTTATCGCTAATGTCTTTTGACTGTCTACATTTCAATGGAGAATAAATGCATAAAGGGGGATTTTTGATATCACCACACTGTATTATGTGTGCATGTGTGTCTTGTGTGCATGTGGTGTGTCTCATCAAGTCTTATCAAGTTTTGCGTCCATCATTCTAGCAGTCTGTCTTTTCCCTCCCTCCTCGTTAGGAAGCACAGGAGGGACTGCATTGGCGTTGGGGAGGGTGAAAAGGTGAAGCTCGGATCACACGCGGGGGGAGTATTTAGGGTTTCTTGGCACCTCGGTGAAAGATTTCAGCTCATAAGGGATCCCTGTGTCTACTTCGATGGATTTGCGGGAGAATAGCAGCCGGATATCATTGTGCAAGTAGATCTTCCCAGATTTGGAGCTCTGGAATCTGAGAAAGAAAATAACCAAAACAAATGCGTTAGCACAACACCTTTCCCAAATATTAAACCTTAAAATGTACTAACAGTGGACAAAAAACGTTGCTAGTAATTAAGGAAACATTTGCTTACAGTTGCGTAACACTGTCAAACTATTAGAAATACATTGTGATCCTGTGATGTTTTTCAGACAATCACAAAACAGGCTGCTTAAGTAAAAAAGTGAAACCTGATTTACCTGAGATGTATCAGGTAGCAGAGAATCTTCCTCCTTTCTACCACTGCGCTCCCTGAAGGCGCCTCGCCCTTCCCTTCAGCCCCCTCCTCTACGGGCACCAAGAAGATACGGTGGCGCAGGAAGGTCATGTGATTAACTGGCATGTCACTAAAGTTGTAGGTCACCAGGAACATCTTCACCACAGTTTTGTTGGGATTAAATAAGGTCTGAAAAAGATGTTGGACTAAAGTAAGTATTACATATAGCAAAAATAAGACAGCTTGCAGTGGTTTTATTTGAAGTATACTAGAAGTTAGACTATAACTGCTCTTAGTGTCAATAATGCAAATGCCCCCTTATAGTATTGTGGTGGCACAATGACATATCTCTGAAAGATTCACAGACAAGGAATGACATGAAAGAAACAAGACAAAAAACAATTTACCACTTGAATGGTCCCTGCTTTGGGTATGCTGTATCCTTTCTTTCCAAGATGCTCAAGGGAAATCACACCCTGTGAGAGTGACAGACAGAAACACACAACTGACTTACTGTCTTTGATCAATGTCACGGTAAAATAACTCATTCTTTGGTACAGTTCTTGTTTTCACATCAAGAAATGTGCATTTTCATTTCTGGTTTGATCAACTAAAACATACTATAAAAGGTCATGCATGTAAAACCAGTTTCCTATCAAAAGCAGTGAAAAATAAACTATTTTACACAAAAACCGACAGAATAACTATGTATATCATTCAACATTAGGCATGAAGCTAAGAAAGTGAAAAAAGACTGCTTTCCAAGTGGTCAGGTGTGGCAGCAAACACAACTTAAGACTTCTTGTAACAGGGACTAAAGAGATTCACACATTGATGCTGGTGCTACCTTGCTATGTATTTGGTATAGATATAAAATATACCTCATGCACTGCTCACGTGAACAGACAAAAAGCTTTATATTATAAGAAGGAAAGGAAAAACATGCAACATTGTTTTTGTTCTTAGTGGGCACATACATAAAAACACACACTGAAACTGACTGACCAGGAAGGGTGAGGGTGCGCTGTGCTCTGAGATGTCGTAGTATGTAACCTGCACCGGCAGGGTGACGTGCTGCGGACAATAAGAGCCGCTGGCACCGATCTCCGCCGTGAACCCCTCTATCCTCCCTGAGGGGGAGAATCTTCCCTTCAGTATGGACTCCTGAAGGAGACAAGAGTGAGAGAAGAAAGAATACAGTTGTTAACAGAAGTCATTTAAAACTCTTTTGGATTGGGAATTCAAAACTGCAAAGATTTTGAACAATCTTTCCCTGATATTCAGACCTACAGGGCATATTAGGACATCTTACAACTTTAATGGTAATGATTAAAATACCATCCAAAAGTTCTGTTAAAGGTGGGGTAGGTAAGTTTGAGAAACCGGCTCGAGATACACTTTTTGTTATATTCCATGGAATGCTCTTAACATCCCGATAGCAATGAATATCTTAAGTGCTTTGACAAAAAATCCAAAATGTCATCTGTGGAAGCCGTAGCGCTGTAAAAAGCACGACCAATCATTTTAGCCGGCCCGGCTAAAATAACTGGATGGCCTACCTACCCGCCTGTCAGCCTTCCATCTGTGCACAAACTTATCTCGTGCCCTCATTGGTCATGTGCGCGTTTGTGTGTGTTGGAGGAGGGGCTCTGTAAGGAAGTAGCAGATTTCTTCCGGCTGTGTATTTTCAAATTCTAGCNGTGTGCCTTGGCAGTCTCAGGCTCTGTAAGGAAGTAGCAGATTTCTTCCGGCTGTGTATTTTCAAATTCTAGCACACTCGAGCTGGTTTCTCCAAAATTACCTACCCCACCTTTAAAGTTAAATGTATTTTTTACTGTTTTTTGAAATGGTAATGAATAATGTGCCTTTTACCCTGTCCCTGCACAAGCTTTCCATTTTCGTATTATTGTTTTGTATTATGTATTTGACTGGGAAAGACTCAAAATTAGGAATACCTGTCAATATAATGTAGTCCACTGCATTATCCTCTTTATCACTGACCTCAACATACATTTTAATTTAGACATTTCTGACAATGTCACTAAAGATTGAAGAATATATACTTCATAAAAAGTTAAATGTAATGGTTGAACAGTTACAATTACATCAGATTGTATACGTGGTGACAAGGAAGAACCAAGACTACCCGGCTCCACTTGTACTGTTTGGGTTTGCTGCCATGTCTTTCTGTCACCATCTTCAACCTGCAGTCACTGATGTTTCTTGAAGTTTTTTAAATAATGTTTAAAATGTGTACCTCAAAGTTGCCGAGTAGCGATCTGCTGATGGAAGATGTGGAGCGTGTGGAGCGGCCGGTGTCTGTGTGTCTGCCGCTGCGCAGCTGCCGACTGAATGTGACCACAAACGCACACAAAACAGACCGGTGGTGAGTGGTGTTACAGATTATACTAATTTTCTCTCAAACAACATGACACGTGCCTCTGAGTTTTCAAGTCCAGACAGAAATACTTAAATTCAGAATAACATCAAATTACTAACTCCCACCTTCTTTCCCCGAGTTGACTTTGCTGAAGTCTGACTGACACTGAACTGATCCTATCTATAGAATGCATGTTCTTAAAATCTCAAAACATTTAAACATTTTAATCCCTTTTTAGAAATCTTGCCATTTTAATGTTATTTTAATAAAATGGTGAAACTGTGTAGATATGATGGAGAACTCACCTTTTCAGCCGCAGTCCACTTTTTAGTCGTCTCCCTGATCTTGTGCAATCTGTTGCGGTCTGAGCAAAGAGAATAAAAAAAGGAAACTATTACTTTTTTCCCAAAATAATATAATTAACTTAAAATCACTTTGATTGAAATCCACAAAAAGAAAAACAGATAAAGTAAAGATACTCCAAAAAGGATTACATTTAAGTATATGTCATACGTACGTCTTTACTGTGTTCCTATGAGACTACTGTATGTAATGTATCCGAGTTGTCCTCTTACTTACTGAGCACTGACTTTTGGATGTTGCGTCACACACATAGACATTCTCCATTTCCAGGCTGCCGTTCATCGTAAAGGCCACACAACTGTCAGATGACTCTCCACTAGCCAAACCTATGCTACCTGCTAGCCATTTGGTCACAGCAAACCTTTCACTCATGATCAGACTGTTTTTATTAGCTAACCCTTGGCTACACTGGCCCTCCACAAAGCTTGGAGCTCTTTGTCAGCTTGCCGCCGTATCCTCAAACTCAATCAAAACCACATACAGCATTTTAGAATATCCTTCCGTCTCACCTTTCTTATACCGTTTTTCTTTTATCCTTTAATTTAACTCTAACTTTCACTCCCCTTTTTTCCCCTATGTGTGTCCTTGACTCTTTCTTGGATCTATCGGTTTTTCTTTGAGCTTCCCTAACACACACAACACCTCTAACCGCACTGAGCTCACCACCTAACTAGTGAACCCTATTGTCATTGTTATCATACTCCCACCCAACAAACACACATTCCCATGTTCAAAAATGGCCAATTCACTTCCAGAACCATTTTTAAGCACCATGTATGTACATGTGTGTGTGCCTCTGTGTGTATTTATGTGTCTGCATGTGTGTGACACACTCATGTGGGGGAACAATGGATCCTCCCTCAATGAGCTTCATTCTGGAGCTACTCAGCCTGTTCCAGTGTGGCGTGATCATGAGCCGGCCATCTCTTCATTCTTTCACATTACCCGTTCTCTCTCTTTATTTAGGACTCAGCCTCTTTTCCAGGGCTGTCAAGGCTCATAGATGTATTAGCATCAACCACCGACTTTGGGCGGCCATTCCTTATCCTGTATTTAAAGTTTAAGAAGCCTCTGTGTATATTGGTGTACTTTTTTTTGTCTTAAAGCATGCGATTTGCATGTGAATGACCACATGCTATTTTAATGTATTCTGCCTCAATGTCGCCTAGAGCTTTTTTTCCAGTGGTATTTACATTCTGGTGGGGAAATGGAGTCATCAAGAAGGCAACATAACACCAAATGTACTGACTGAGTAATGTAAGATTTTGTATCTTTTGCAACTTTTCCGTTTGCAACTGTACATCTATGCTAAGCTAGCTTGTAAAGTAGCTACTTCTACCATTGGTGTTACTGTCCTGTAATCACAGCCAGTGCATAAACATTTGCTATTCGCTAGTACCCCAGTTGAAACTACAGACTAATGCGATTTGATCATTTCAAATGACTTAAAGAACATTTAAAGAAAAAAAGTATGTGAGTGTGCTGACCTTAGGCCGGTCCCATGCAGAGGGCAGCAGGTGGTTCCAATATGGGGCAGCTTTAGAATCAGTGCTGCGACAGGAGGTCGGGCCAAGTCCTGGAGCCAGCAATGACAGCCTGCTTCTCTTGGAAGTAGAGGGTCCCTCGTCTTCTGAGCATGAGTCCCCAGTGTCACTTGGGGAGAGCAGCCTCTTTTTGGCTGGCCAGTGGCCACCAGAGGACAAGCGGTGGCCATTACTGCTTGGAGTTTTCTCCAAGGAAGCCAGGCCGTTGGAGGAGGAGGAGGCAGTCTGGGTTGCACTTCGCTCAGGTGGGGAGGATTCAAGTCCAACATCCCATTCGGTGGCCTCCCCTGGCTCCTGCAACTCTGTGTGATGTGGGGGAGAGAAAGGCCCGGGAGGGCTAGCGGGGCTGGCAGGGTTGGGGGTCTCATACGTGGACATGTCATATAGGCGTGGGCTGGGCTGGCCTCCAGATAAGCTGTTCCCATTACCACAGTTCTCATTTGAAGGGCTGCCTGGTGAATAGGTGGGTGTGTGGCCCCCGTTAGGTGAATCAGTCCTTGCCGAGTTACCAAAGGCATGGCCCTGGTCAGAAAGAAGTCCATGTGGGTCACACATTGGGGGGGATTTAGGTGAGAGTGGAGCAAATACATCAGGAATGGGCCTGTCATGATTGTGCTGAGTTGGGCGTCGGGAGGGGTTGTGGCTTGGGGAGAGGGGTGGAGACCTGGGTGATAGTCCCCCCTCAGAGTCTCTGTGCTCCATCTGTGTGCAAGAGTATACAGAACCAGGTCCTCCAGGGCCCATTGCTAACCCCATCCCAACACCTTGAGCTGGGGCTGGCCCACACAGCACCCCTTCCTCTAACGCTTCTTTGTCTGAGGAATCCCCCAGGTGGGGGTGCTTATGATTAAATTGGGGCTCCTCTAGCCCCCTTTTGACGCCCAACCGGACATGCCTCTGTTGGGTATCAGTGTGGGGTTCTGTGGAGGTAGAAAATCCCCCCAACTGGGAGAAAATGGAGAGTTGGTAGACCTTTTGGAGCCGCAACTGCTCCTGGCCAAAATGCCTGGGTGCCCCCGGTCTGACACCAGGGTCTAGGCCCTGTGTTGGGGATGTCGGTGGAGGCAGGTCCCCCTCCTGGGCTGGAAGCTCTAATGGAGCCTTTTTGTGGGCTAACTCGACGTGAATGTGCCGCATGGTTTCTATTCTGGAGAATAACAGTCTTGATTAACTTGCAATAGAGTGAAGTAGTGACTCACAGGTGCCAGGAGGCGGAGTTAGATGTTCCACAGGAATAGGAAGTCCTATAATTCCTGCTGTGATGTCGTCAAAAAATTTGAACTATGAAACTGAGCCACACAGCACCTGAGAGGAACAAATTGCAGCATTACTCTGGACAGTTTTCTACAAAGCAATTACAAATGGCAGGCAGACTGTATATGAGTAATGATAAACATACAAAAGAATGATTAAATTAAAAAAGGACAAGAACGCATTGAGACTTTTCTAAGCTGGCAAGAATGATGTGAGAACATTTATTGATATGATTTATTACAGGTCATTTCATTTTGAAAGTTGTAAAGCCACATCTGTGTTCTGATGTTAGCTGAACAAGGTAAAGTCTGAGAAAAGAATATTGCTACAAAATCAGAAAGGAAATCAGGTACTCATATCATTGGACATGGTGTGATTGAACATGAAATCCAACCACCATTTGGGACGTTTCAGCTTTAAAAAAGTAGTAAAATATTGCTCTTTGACTGCATAAATGAGTCTCCTGTCTAATTCCATAACATATAAAGACAATATACGAGATCAGAATCTTACCTATGTTCCAGTCCTTGTCTAATCGTGCCCGCCTGGACAACCTGCATCTGGCACAACATCTGGAGGTTGTCTCTGAAATGGTGTACTAAAGAAGTCTGTTTATCTCCATGGCAGCAGCCACAAAACAACGCCAACATACCAGGGTAGGTAATCAAGAAAGGGTAAAGACTCCTGAGAAAGCAGGAGATGTGCAAAGAGGCTACGACCTGAAGAGAAATAAAGAGATTTACCAATACAAATTAAACACAATTACTTAACAACATGATATATTATAGCTTATGATTTGCAGTGACAACAGCATTTTTATGTACAGTGGGGCAAAAAAGTATTTAGTCAGCCACCAATTGTGCAAGTTCTCCCACTTCAAAAGATGAGAGAGGCCTGTAATTTTCATCCTAGGTATACCTCAACTATGAGAGACAAAATGAGAAAAAATAAATAAATCCAGAAAATCACATTGTGTGATTTTTTAAGAATTTATTTGCAAATTATGGTGGAAAATAAGTATTTGGTCACCTACAAACAAACAAGATTTCTGGCTCTCACAGACCTGTAACTTCTTCTTTAAGAGCCTCCTCTGTCCTCCACTTGTTAACTGTATTAATGGCACCTGTTTGAACTCGTTATCAGTATAAAAGACACCTGTCCACAACCTCAACCTTCCGTACAAATGAGTCTTAGAGTGCTATGTACCGGGGTAAGTAAGAAAGGAAATGTGCCTAGTCAGCAGGACCAGGGATAACGTCTTTCTGTCGGGTTTCGTACTACAAAGGTGGGGGTACAAAGTGTCATACCATACCACAAGGAAACCTACGTTGAGTCGTAAGAAAAAGGAGTTTGTTGCAGATCAACTTAAAAATGTTTTTCAAGCATAAAACCAAGTAGACTTTGTATACTGTAAGAGGGTTAGGAGATAGACCTAGTATGATTTTACGAGAGGATCCGTTTGAAGTCTGCCCGGACTGTACATGTACCGATTCCGTCCCCCTGTGGCAGTGTCCTAAACTAAGGCGACGGCCGCATCACACAATGACTACCCTCGGAAACAATGAAATACAGCGCCCCTGTCGAGAGGACGTTCCATAACTGATCGCTAGGGGGGGCACACCTAAAAAAAAAAAAAAAAAAAGACCCTAAAAACGAGGTGGCCAAAGAACACTAGCAAAACTGGGCGGTCGGCCCACTCTAGGAACGCACTCCGGGGTCTTAGCTCCCTCTAATAGTCACCAGAACATACGAAGTAAAATTATTATTTAACGAGCCGTGGTCAACTAAAGAAGTCCCGTGGTTCGGACGAATGGATAACGTCTAAGTCAGAAGGGTCGGGACCACCCCCGTCCAGATGGGTAAAACAAAAGACCACAGGAAACTGTTTCTGAGAACCAGGAACCGTATACCTCAAACCTCNAGTGACAACATCCTTCCATCAGCAAGGGCATTGAAGATGAAACGTGGCTGGGTCTTTCAGCATGACAATGATCCCAAACACACCGCCCGGGCAACGAAGGAGTGGCTTCGTAAGAAGCATTTCAAGGTCCTGGAGTGGCCTAACCAGTCTCCAGATCTCAACCACATAGAAAATCTTTGGAGGGAGTTGAAAGTCCGTGTTGCCCAGCGACAGCCCCAAAACATCACTGCTCTAGAGGAGATCTGCATGGAGGAATGGGCCAAAATACCAGCAACAGTGTTTGAAAACCTTGTGAAGACTTACAGAAAACGTTTGACCTCTGTCATTGCCAACAAAGGGTATATAACAAAGTATTGAGATGAACTTTTGTTATTGACCAAATACTTATTTTCCACCATAATTTGCAAATAAATTCTTCGGAAAACAGAAAATGTGATTTTCTGGATTTTCTTTTTCTCATTTTATCTCTCATAGTTGAGGTATACTTAGGATGAAAATTACAGGCCTCTCTCATCTTTTTAAGTGGGAGAACTTGCACAATTGGTGGCTGACTAAATACTTTTTTGCTCCACTGTATAATGCATCATTGCCAGATAAATGAACACCTTTTTTTGCTGGCTTGTCATACCCATTGGATGCATGAATCATTATAACTTATTTAACCATAAGAAGTTATGAGCAACCAACAACTTGGTGTTGTAAAGTCACGCACTGTGTTTGTTCATTTGTTCAAGAAGGATAAAACCTCAAGGCTAAAACTTACCAGAGGGGCAGATGGTCAGTAATGCAGGAGGCTCTTGAGATAAAATATCTCTGAACTGGAATCAGAAATTACTCTATTGGGGCTCCTTCTGTAGATGGCTGATAGCCAGACACGCCCTCCTTGGTCCCCTGGGCGTGGGGTGTGGCACGGCTTTGGCATCATGACAGGGTCATTCCACCCAGTGTGACTGAAGAGACAGAAAGTAAGGAAAGAAATCATATCAGTCAGTCAGCTAATTTTACTTATTGTTCAAAGGACACTTTTTTAAATGTTTTATTAGTTGACTCGGAAGAAAAACACAAAAAAATAAGGAATCAATATCTTCTCCTCAGTACTCAATAGGTCAACCAAGGGAGCAATATTACTATTTTCATTTTCAATTTTAGTAATAGCCTCAACACCTTGGGTTTAGGATTAAAACATGGAGGAGCTTCTCATAGAAGACAGTTGATTGTTCCAGTTCTAGATGCCAGTTCATATATTCCCGACCCAGTTGGCTTGGACCAGAACTTGGGTATGGGGGGGGGGGTCACAGTGAACTGTCGCTATGACAACCAGTAGCCCAAGGATAACGGCTCCTTTGTGCTTGGCCACAAGAAAGAGGGAGAAGCAGAGCTAGAGAGAGGGGGAGTGAAGGGGTGTTCAACAACGGGGGGGGCAGTGGAAGCCCGGAAAAGATGCTCTGCTAAGAAAATATCTATCAAAATGGCTCTCCTTTATGAAGTGTGTACAGCAAGCCAAAACTCTCAACAGGCTGTGATAAGGGCCTGTTCATATACCCTGCTGGCACCTCTATAAATCAGTAACCAAAGCAAATACAGTTGGTTCCCATTTATACCTACATTACAGAAACCAGTTACTACACTTTCCATTTCCTTTTGAGTCATCATAACGAAACCACAAAAGATAACCATTGCTTACAGAGAAGTGATGAAATAAGGCAAAAGATCAAGCAAGAGGAAACAAAACTGGTTAAAAAAAGGAAATTATGACAGTTGTTCTGTGGTATTTTCCATTACAAACCCATCTGAAATGTATCAGTATGATGAAATGTATACAACATCCCGGCGAATACAATCCTCAAATTGCTATACAAGTAAAAGGTCAAACTAAGTAGGTTACAGGTGGTAGCTACATTCTTCGGTACAATGTTTAAATTAGTAATCTGAAAATGTATTTTTATTTTATTTATATTAACATGTATTCCACATTATATATTCTATCCAAACTACATTTTCTATGTATTCATGACAATATAAAAGTCTACAACTTCAACAAGAGGGAAGGATGAGAAGGATCCAGACACAGGAACATAAAAGGGGAAGTAGAAGTGGACCGACCCTCCCCCCATTTACATTATAACCTATAAGTATAATGGTATATGTCATCAGATAAGAATGCAAACAAAGAATCACATGGAGACGATGCCAGGAGTAAAGCCTTTGCAGCCTTTAATGACTCACAAGACATATGGTCCCAATGCAGTCACAGTCACAACACTACCATTAGCAACACAACAAAGCTAGAACAGAACTACAGACTTGAGTGCCTCTTCCAAAATGAATACAACAAAATCTAATTTTAAAGTCATGCAAACAATCTAAGAAAAAATACTTTTCATTGACAATTGTAATATTAACTTAAAACTAACATTCATTGCCTAAATGCTATGAAATTGCCACTTCAACTGGAATTAGGCAATTATTAAAAAGGAGGAAACTTGGAGGTATCACTTTAAGTTCTGAAAACATGGAAGGGTCACGTATAAACTGCTGCTTAAACAGGACATTTAGAAGACACGTCCTGTAAACATGATTGAGTGATATATTTTGGGATGGGGGAAACTCCTAGGCTGAAGCAGAACTACCCCAGTCAAACGGGGATATCTGGATACACTCATTACCAAGTCAAATAAAGTTCAGTTAACCCAATGCGAGGAATCCCCTCCTCTCTCCTCTCTCTTTTTGAAGACAGGTGGAGTCTCCAGTGCAAGCCCATGGGCGGACATGGAGTGGGGGATGGGGAAAGAATGAAAGAGTCAGCAATGATTATTTATAGTCATTGCCTATGTCATAGCTCACTGGAGATCCTAAAGGCTCTGTGCTCAGTCCCTCTTAATTTCTGGACTTGTTTTGAACTCGCTGAGCAGGAGGCTGGCCTTGGCTACCCAACCCTTTTCTGGCTTGATCCAGGAGCCAACAGAGGAGGGAAAAAACTCTGGCTTCCCCCCAAGATAGGCTTCAAGTTGCTGGCCATGAGTGCCAGCTCGGGCTTGAGAACTTTAGAACTCTATTACTGCATTTCTGAACATTGTTTAACATTCTCACACTCCCGTCCTGCATCCTTAGGCAAAAAAGATAACTACGGTGAACTAATTTAGTCAATATGGGTAGTTTCCTTTTTTTTTGTCTATATAACAACGTTACACTTTCCTTCTAAAAGCTATTAATTATAGCTATTATTATTTAAAATATATAAATTATCGTCAAAATTCCTCTTATATTCCTATTGAATTCTGCTGACATAAAGCATGAAGATGTTACACATCATTGAAAGACAGGTGCAATCTGGGTGTTAACATCTACATTAAGCAATCACCCTGAGAAGAAAGAGCGTGAGCTGAAATGGTGATATGACAGACAAAGGAATGATAAACGCCTGACAAGAGGGAAACACCCGGAGAGAGACAGAAGGAGGGAGGATGAGTGGAACAGAGAGACACTACAGCCCAGCCAAAGACCTTGGGGAAGGTATCATTTCAGCAGCAGCAGCAGCAGCAGCAGGTAGAGCTTGCCAGTGTCAAGGCCAACATGAGACTGTTCATAGCTTTAGTATCTAAACCAGCAGGGTTGAGGCTTGTTTGCACAAAGCATAAAAATGAAGACGTACCCAATGGCAACCCCTGTGCATAGGAGTGAACGTTTTCAGTTTAAGAAAAAATCATTAAAAAGGATCTGCTTCAGCGAAAAGCAGAGCTAAACAATTGAATTAAAAGGGAACACAAATGCTTTCATTGGGGAGAAACCCACAGAAAACACAGGACAATACGCTGAAGCTAGTCCTGTTTAATGCTCACATTTGAGGATTTGGTCTATTTCTTTATTTGTTTTTTGCGAGGAATTACGTGTGTGTGTGTGTGGGTGCGTGCGTGCGTGCGTGCGTACGTGCGAGAGAGAGAGAGAAACAGAGAGACAGAGAGAAAGAGGCTTTTTGGGCACAGAGACACAATGAAATAAAGATTCACTGAAGTGGAGAATTGGACCAATACAAAATGCATTAAAAAGAGGTACGTACAGTTTGCCTTGGGCTAAGCAGAGCTCATAATCATAATGAGCGACATGCATTCAGAAGCATTGAAATGGGAAATTAATTTCCAGAATAATTACACTAAGAAAACAATAATCATATTTATTAAATGTGTATGCAGTCTAAAATCCGATTGGACAGCAAAATAATATTGTAGCATTACCTGAAGCAAAAACTTAAGTTCCCACGGGCATTCTAACAAAAGAACCCTTTGCCTGCGGCTTTCTGTCCGATTCAATATATTAAGTCAGAAGAATAGCCAGTCAATGAGAGCAATTACTCTGATGGCTGTTAAGCTTAAGCTAATCAAGGCTCGAGTCAGTATCAGAAATGATGTAAACAAGGAAATGACTGAAGTAAAGAGCGTTCACACAGAGGCTCTGCTCTTTTTTCATCCTCATCTCCACTAATCATTCTAATACACGGATATTTTCACAATGACAAAGCCATCAGGAATGAAGCTTAGGGGTGAACAGATCTACTGGATAAATGGCTGGCAAATAAGGTATTCATCTCAACAATAATTTGTATTTTGGTCTTCCCTTTTCCGTTTTTAAGTGAGAAATCTAGACTAACTGCTGCTGGTGGTAAGAAGATATTTCCTCTCACGAAGACGCAGAACAAAGGACTATTGGTCTTTAGCATTAGTGATTATGATGTGTTCAAGGGCAACTTTTTGGCCAAGATGCAGGCAATGCAACAGTCAACATCCACCACCACTTGTTCTTTGAACTTGTGCCTGGGCCCTGAGGAGAGGCCTGAAGCCTTTGACCTCAGGCATGCCTGTTGTGGAGCTCAAACACTTTGTTCCAGAGATAGTCATGTCCTTCAAGGAGGATATTTAGCTGCTTAGTTGTATTTAAAAAAAGAAAATCAGTGTGACCCTTGAGGGCAAGGAACGCTGTGGTCATGAGGTCAAAGGCCAAAAGTATTGGGTCAGATGACTTTTGGCACATTAGGAGGACCAGATGCGTTTAGTTTCGTCCTCTTTAGAGAGGTTGATTTAGGGGACGTTGGTTAAAGGCAAACTGAGAGGCACACAAGCTGCTGATCTACATGTGGCAAATGATTTGCACACACACTGGGTTAGTTTCACCCAGCCTATTAACAGCTTGTTAGAGTCAGACACTCTTCAGTCATTGGAGTGGTGACTGGAACATCAGTATGTTAAGCAAAAACATCTGCAGAACAGACAAAAGTACCCTGAAGACCCTGTGGCTTCCTGTAAAAAGTTGCAGATGGGTGGAATGAAACACACTGACACAGACTTGTCACATGAGGACGGCCCTGACCCCAAAGGCAGCTCTCTGTGAAATGTAAAGGCACCTTCGTACACCTGTGTACACTTATCACAACACCCAGATGCTGCACACACATATACATTATAATCAGTTATATTATACAGGTGTAGTACTGTAGATTCACAGCATCCAAAAAACAAATTTTCGGATCTTATAGTAAAATAAATAATTGAATAATTCCTACTGTAGATTAGAAATTGCGAGGCTGAATTATTGCAAATAGGTTATACTTGACACTTGTGTTATCTGTTCTTTTTTAATTTCTTATATATTCTTCCACATAGGCACAACGCTTTTCAGGGACACTGAAACCTGATGCATTGCCACAGTGATTTGAAAATTAAGGTTGTCCGCTTGTGCTTATTTTATTACATTTTGGTATCCTTAAAACAAAAAAAACGTACCAATTCAAGGGCAACCGTCTGTTAAATGTCCTACTAACAAGATGTGGTTTGCAACTGTGTTAGCTAATTAATGTCCCTTAGTGTCAGTACCCAAACATGGTGGGTTATTTCCTTTTGCCCAATGTGTCCCTTACAACAGAGAAGGGGGATTTGTCGGCATTCTGCTTTTGGATGAGGTTAAATCTCAATCCCTTTAGAGATGAATGAAAATAACCTATTTTCAATCAATGACATAAGCTCATCATCTTGAATCAGCCTTATATAAAGAGCTTGTTTGAAGTTCCGCCCTGAACTCCACCCTTTACGTCCCCGCCCATACTGTATGATAACGTCACTGTGAAGTTAGCAGCCTCCCAAATGCCACGATTGTCTCATCAACATTTAGCTGCACCCCGCCCGACCTACTCCCAGGCCTGTGCTGTGCGTGGAGGCTGATAAACATAGACACTTGTGTGCAGATTCTGTAACACTAAAAAAGTTGCTCCTGCAACCTGTTGATTAGATTATAGGAGCAATCTAGAGTAAAGAAAAAGTATGTCACAAGGGAAGGGCATGACAGCAGACTGTGTATGTGTGTGTCACAGAAAAAGAGAGTGTGTTGGAGTCAGAAGTCAGAAGACAGGAAGCAACAATCGAGAGCAGAGAGTGACAGGAGACAAGTCGACTGTAACTGATAAACCTCAGAGCGTCAGTGTTGACACCAAACACACACACAGTGCTCATGCAGTCTAAGCTGGCTCAGGGACATAGTTGCTGAGAATGCTGTTTGACACGGGGACCCTTCCTTCCCCCCCCCTCCCCTCCCCTCTGTCTGACTTTAGTGTGGCCATTTTAGGAGACGTTGAGCCCAGCTGACACTATGACAGGAGCAACATTACACTTTGGCTTGACAGCAGGAGAAGTTGTGGCACTCACCCTCTTAGAAAGATGGGGTTTATCTTGCTGTCTCCCTCACTGTCTCTCTCCTTCCTCCCTTTGGTGGCTGGATGGGAAACTCTGCTGCCTTTCTTTCTGTACTCCTGTGTTTCTATTTCCACTGCTGCTCTCTCTCTCGGGTTTGTTGCCTCTCTTTGCTTCCTTCCTCCTGAATAGTGTTGTTTTGTTTTCTTCCTGTCTACCTCTCTCCACCCTCAGTCACACAAATTGAAAACCCATCAACAACTCTCCCCCCTCACCCATCTCCCCTTATCCCTCCCTCTCCTTTTCTCTTTCAAGCTCCCCTTCCCTCTTTCTTCCTTTCTCTCATTTGCGCCCCTCCAAAATATCTTGAATACAAAAGCCCCTTCACAGGCTAGCATTCCCCCTTTCCTCTCCTCCCATTCCTCCTCTTCTTCACCCTCTCCTCTCTGCCTCTATCTATTTACATGCCCCTCCTCTCACCCTTTCTCACTACACTCTGTCTCTCTCTATTTCAGTTTGCCTGTGTTTGCTTTCTTTACTTTCCTCTCAGCTGATAGAGCTAGGCGTGCTTTGCTCACTCAGCAGTGAAGGCATACAGGGGGAAGAAAGGGCTGACAGCTGATTGGCTGGAGAAAAGGGGTGTCAGCTGTAATGGCTGAGGTCCTGATTGGCCGGGGGCAAGGAGCGAAAGAGGGGGGGAGGAGGAAACCAAAACCCCGCCCACCTGCTCGGCCTGCAGAAGTAGAGATGGAGACCAAACAGCACTTTGATCAAACAAAGTGTGTGTTTGTGTGGTAAGTGTGTGTCCTTTACAGCTTCAAGCATGTTTGTGTATGGTGTTTGAACTTGTGTTATCACTTCTCATTGTGTTTCATGGTGTGGTTGTGTGTCTGTGTTAGTTAAAGAACAACAGTTTATAAAAAGAGGTTAATGGCTCAGAGAATAAAGATGCAAACATCTATGCGATTCCGCCTCCCCCTTCCTTTGCGTCTTATTTGGTCACACACACAAAAGCTCTCTGTGTGTTGCTTGGAATGTACGCAGCACGACACAAGCACGAAAGCAGGAGGCTTATCTGCTGCTGGTTTACAGATACAGAATGAAGTGCATGTGAACAACTTTATCAGCTGAGTACCAGGAGCAGCCCTTAGCTGTGTGTGTGTGTGTGTGTGTGTGTGTTTTTTTTTTTCATCTGTGAGCTAATAAGGAACAGCATGTTGACTCAGCAAGAACTATTTTTGAACAGAGTGATGTGGTACACACAGTGCAAGCAAGTGCATCACACTAGTCACCTAACACTCACAAACACACACACATTGTGGGTGGAGATTCCACAAGTTAAAGTCCTGTGAACAGAACATACTTGAAGAGCTGTCAAGAACACATATTTAGCACACAACCTTCTTGTTACAGACACAAACCTCCCTGGTTATTCTTTATTCTTATTTCGGGAACCAGAGTTCACCGGTTATCGGATGTCTGCTGGTTGAGAAAAAACTATTGATAGCTCTGTGTCTTTATGTTTCAGACACTGTCTTTTTTCTCTGACCCCTTATCTACGTCTATTTCCTGCTTAGTTTCCGTCTGTTTCCACAGTTGCTTATCTATGTTATGTATGTCGTTTTGAGAAGTTTTCCCTTAAAGTTAACAAATCCACCGTCTTAGTACGCAGGGTGTTGCATGCTGTGCTGATGGAGAAATTGATTTATCGATTGGCTGTTTCAGCGGTACATGCTTGTGCACACATATGGGCACAGAGTATAGAAGTGTAAGGAAGTTGTCACAGTTGTTATTGTGTGGGCGTTTGAACAGCAAAAGTGAGCATATATGAGGTATTGAAAAACAACAATAAGCTTCAGCTGTGTACCTCCAAACATAGAGATGTGGGGAGAGGGGCGAGAGGGGAGGAGGCATGGCAGACAGACAACAAAATAAACAGAGGAAGAAACACTGACGGAGAGATACGGTTAGATTCAAATGAGGCAATATTTGTTTTGTGAAACAGGCCTGGTTCCCAGCCCCTTCTGTACAACTGTAATAAAAGGAACTTCCTGCTCTCAAGCAGCACTGTTATTCAGGTTTTTCTGTTATATTACACACATCAGTCACTTTAAGAGCCCATGTTGCCTTCTGTATTTGGGGAAAAGGGGTTTGTCTTCTCTATGAAGACCCTCCTCCATTCAATGTGCAGCTGAGGAGAAAGAAGCATTGAAAACACTCCACACACATTCCAGCAAAGGCACACGTTGATGCAGTCCTGACACAAGAGCATTGGCAGTGTCACTTCTCATGTCTGTATCACAACATTTGTGTTGGATTTTCAGCCATTGCATCTGAAACACAGCGTAACACACAGGCATACTTTGTTTTTCCGGGCCTCTCAAAGTGACACCAGCTGTGTTTTGGGGGGGATTTACCCAACAGCACTAAACAGTCACAGCCTTCAAAAACGGAAGAGCTTCGATCGAACTCAAGCAGCGCAAAACTTCCTTGAGTGAATCATTCAGTCACATTGTAAAATAAGCAGTTCTCAATAAATATATGAACAAGGTCCAATTCACCCGCCTTCCGGGGAGGGAGAGAACAAAAGGAGGAGAGGAAGACGGGAGGTGGAGGAAGGGTGGGAAAGGAAAGTGTGTGTGTCTGTGTGTGAAGGGGGGTTTTTGTGTAAAACTGAACATGTTAAAAGAGGCATGACTACTGCGTATATAGTTTGTACAGCAGTGTGTTATTAGTACGCACATGGGAATGTACGTGTTTTTAAGAAGTGTACATTTCTGAGTGAGGAATGAGATTGAGCAGCTGCCAAGGACATCATATCAAAACAAGTCCAGTGTGCAGATGCACATTTCACGGCTAATATCTCAAAAGCACTGATGCTTGACTTGCTTGCTCACATCCATTTAAACTGTGTGATGAGTTGATCGTAACATATAAGTGAGTTAGTGTGCTTGAATATAAATATATACGTAGGAAGGCTCATCTTAACAATGACAACTTGTGTGTGAAAACATTTGTTTGCCCCCTTTGGCCATAAAAAAACACTAATAAATATTAAACCCTTCCCATTTAGCTGATGGCTTCATCACCTAAATAGAACATCCTTTTTTCTATTTTTAGCAGTCTAAGCTATTGTGTGTCACCAAAAGGTGATAATATTAACTACTTTCTATTTTAAAACACTTTTGCCCTTTGTAGGAAAGAGTGTCCTTTACTTCCCACTTTCCTGCAGGCATCTGGATCTTACAGTCAAACAGGACGTCTGAGTAACATTCTTCCCACGATCGACACGTTGTTATCATCATCAGCCAGTTCCAGGTTGTTCCCCACCCAGAGTGGTTGCTTCATATTTACATATCTAGAGCACTTTGGAAATCCAGTGAGATTAACTGTCTCTGGAAGGGCATGTTTGACCAGCTGCCCGTTCTTAAATAAAATCACAAAGCTGAAAAAAGGACGTGCCTATTTAAGCATTTGACATTACTGCCCAACAATCAAGTGACTGTTCATGTCGATTGATATAATGTGGTTTATATGGGTTAGGGTTAAAATTAGGATTGTGGTTAGGTTCAAATCGGGAAGAAGGAACAAAATAGACATTGCTGAACAACACAGTTAGTCCATTTTAAACACAGTCTGACCAGAAGAAGCATACCTTGTTATTTTTTCCATGACCAAATATGCCTCTCCATTTACCAATTATAATTGCAATTCATGACTAGATTATGTAAATTTCTAAATGCATCTTTTTATTATCCTGTAATCAGTTGCTGCTTTCATCAAAGTTTGATGTAATCAAGTTTAATCCATTCGTACTTTCAATACCAATCCATCACATATTACTGTATATTTAACTACCGGTCCACACCCCACGCTATGATTATGTCATCAGGATTATTTTTACTTTTTGTTATCTCATGTCTAATCCTTTCCCTTGCAGCAGTAGATGTTTACTCTACTTTCACTCTACTTTTTACCCTGGTCTGCTCAGCAGAGCTTAGACCCACTTTTTCTGAGGGAAAATAGGAACAGAAGTCGAGAGAAGAACACAATTAAGTAAAGGTTGATATGCACGAGCAAAACGAAGAGCGACAGGGTGTAATAGGAAGAAATGATGAGATTGGAAGGAGTGTGGCAGGCTGAGTCTTGGTGACAGACCGGGCCAGCTCAGAGGATGGAATGTTCCAGAGAAATATGTTGCCTATTCATGGAGGACAGGAAATAAAGCTCTCCCTCTCCACCTCTCCTCCCTTCAGTCCTCATTCCTTCACTCTGAATTCAGCTGGCTGTCTTGTTACCCCTCTCTCACTCTGTGTCCATGTGTGTTTCACCCTTTCCCCCCTTCTCCCAGCCTTTGTGGCTATTGCATCTTTCTTTAGTTTAAGTACATTTCTTTCTCCCCTTTCACACACTCAGAAAGGTAGTGGCTTATTGCAGTCCAAGCTGCCATCTGGGCATTGAAATGCAAAGAAAGAACATCCTATTTCTCTGCTATTTATGCTAACCAAGGCATACTTTCCCTATGCAACCAGCCAAGTGATGCATATTGCTCATTTCCATCCACATTTGTAGGTTGATGATCAGTTTTACAACAGCAGAAGAGGAAACAAAGCACCACTTTAGAATGAACTTAAACCACACGTGCATGTTTACATACACACACATAGAACGGCTCATCCATTTTGGTCCGGGGGCGTTACAGGGTGAAGGGCAGAAAGAGGTCGGGCTAGGGTTAATCCTGAGATCGAACACACACACACACACACACACACACACACACACACACACACACACACACACACACACACACACACACACACACACACACACACTTTGGTACTCTGTGTTTGAGCCCAATGGCAGTGCTACACACTATGCTTAGGTTGGACTGTGCATCATTATTTGTATTCTATTAAACAATGTATCTAATTACATGCATAAACCTTTTAGATTAATGTTGAAAATATGACTCTTAAAAACTCTCCTGCTCAGCTGTTTTCTAGTTCTGATTAGAAGCATAAGACCAACCAGACACATACATAAATGACAGTAAACAGATAAAAGACACCGATACCCCAACAATGGAAAAAGGCATTTTAGGAGCTATTCTTCTTTCTGTATACCTAATCGGGGATTGTAACTCCTTTCTATAACTTTTTCTCAATAAAAACAAACAGTACAGATGGACACTACACTAAAGCTTTAAAACTCTCTGGGAGGATGTGAGAGGAACTCATGCATTCTCATTCATAGAAATAATACACAATGATATGTGTTCTTTTTGTATCAGAAACCCATTAGAGCTACTTTACTTCTTCAGCTGACCCAACATCTGCAACAAAACTAAAGAAATGTTCCATCCGTTTTTTTTAAAAACGAATTGAAGGTTGTTATATATGTTTTTTATACATCCAAACAAAAATCCAGTATGTAAAATAAACCAATAAATGAATTAGATATCAGTTATACAAAAAGGTACACATTATTTCCATCTGCATCAAAGTCAATTTAAGTGACAAATGATGCATGCAAAGGCCCAAGCCTGTTGTGCATAATGAGCGTCGACAAGATGGAGCGATGGGGAGAAACGCAGCACGGAGAGATGAGAGGGATTTGATGAAAGGCGAGGGGAACGAGACAAATGACAACGTACTGGAGAGTAATGAACAGAGGGAACAAGACGAGAGGGAGAGGGGCCAAGAGTGAACAGGTCTTAGCTTGATAAGCTCTGTGTTGACCTATATAATGCACAGAGATGCATCTGCCTTTCAACATCTACTCATTGATTCTGGGGCATGTATGGAAGGCATATCAACAATGGCTCACAAGCGACACACATTTACATTCAGCCTGTGTATGCGCATGTAATGTCATTTATTAGAATCAAGTACTCAAACATTTACTTACTAAGACTAAATGTAAGCCATCTGTCATGTTTGTTGCAACATCCTTCACAGAAAGGACATTGCACACTTTAAACAACTCATACATGACACACTTACAATATGTATCCAGAACTGCAGAGGCAGACAAACGGGCATTACTAACTCAAAGTAAATGGTGCAATCTAATCACTATAACCGTCCACCTATATATTGTTGTAAAATGAATTATTGATTTATCTGTCAATTATTTTCCAACAATCAAAAATCCCCCGAGGTCCTGGTAACACTTGAAAGAGGTGTGTTTGCCAAACAAACACAAACATTTTAAGATGATGTCAAAGTGTTAAAAAAAATGTATTCTCTCTTATGAAAAGCTTGAACCAGTAAATTAGGGCTTGAACTAACAATTAATGGGTTAATCAGGCAATCATTTTATTACATAATCACTTAATTGCATAATGGATAATCCTGTCATAATTTAAAAAGGCTTTAATTGATCAAATTGCTTGTTGAATCTACTTTCAACACCTAACAACGTCTACAATTTACCATAACAAAAAGGCAAAGAGAAACAGCAAATTAATCCTTTTTTATTGATTGATAATCAATAATGTTTGGCATGCTTGATAAATGCACAAAGATAAGTATTCAGCAAAGGTTCATGACAGAGGTAAAACTCGTTCATACCACACTGTACAGAACAGGATATCGCAGTGCTTTATCTCTCAGGGTGTAATGTCAAACCACGTTGATTTATTCAGCAGGTGGTCCCGTCGCCTTGCCATCCTCCTACCTCTGCACTAACGTTGTGTTTGAGTACATTGAGTAGGCTGCTACTTTACATGGAGTCCCAAAACACTTAGATAGGATTTAGCATTCCTCAGATCCTATCAAATATTGCTTAGGTGACTACCTTATTATTTTGAATTCTCATTGCATTCTTGCATTGTGGTGTCTGGTCAAATATCCATATGCTTAAACTCTAGAATAACATATTAACCACAGTCTACTAGAACAGTTATCTGCAGGTTTGAAAGAAGACTAACTAACTTGGAGACAGTTAAGACTTAAGATTTTCATCGTCATAACTACACTGCTATGTACGTATGACTAATAAAAGCCTTGAACCTTGAAGTGGAATAAGTGACCTTTAATGGTAAGCTTGACACTAGATGTAGTTAGTGTACAGGGTGTAAAGACCAGGGGTGAGGGTTTAAATGAGTGGTACCAGTCAAAGCCGCACAGGTACTATTTCAGGAATAAGTCTTCATAAAGACGGAAAGATATTTAAACCTGCACTTACACTTTAAAAAGTGTGAATCCTTTAATAGCTTCATCTCATTCAACAGCCTTTTCAAAAGTGACAACCAGAACAAAACCTATTCACTCTGGAGGCTGCCCCTTTTCCGTTTTGGTGTAAGGACATTTCACTATCATAAAGGTGAACATAAAGATAATAAACATATTCACACACACAGTTGACCTCTGACCTGTACACCAAATGTATCTTTCATCTCAACCCGTGTCTTGTTTGTCCCTTAACGAGTTGTCTTATAACAAAAAGAATCACTCCGATAGTTTGATTGTGTCACTACATACCCATCACTGGAAAATAACATATATTCCCAGTGGCATGCATGATTGTATGACTACATTTGCTATTAGTTATCTTCTCCTTAAAAACCTTTAAGAGCCAAATAGCTCTATATTTATGAGAGGTCATTTGGCTCTCATAAGGATGCAAGTACAGCACGTGCATGCACTCACATTCACACTCACTGGGGATCTATATAGCCCAGAGCAGTGTTGAGTACTGGGTCTAACCCACATAATAATCTGTAATCTCTGACATCAAATCCTGCAGAGACACATTGGAGGGCTGACAACAAGCCTTCATCAGCTCAAAGCGTTTAATAGCCGCCCCCACTTTCAACACACATAGAAAGCACTGCCAGGTACAGGCACTAAAAAGAAGAATTGGTTGGGTGCAGAGAGAAACACAGGATGAATAGTCTCCTTTAACTTGGAATCCTTAAATGTCTCACATTATCAGATTAACTCAATTAAACGGTAGCTGAAAAATGTTTAGTCTGGGTCTAATCTAACTCAGGTTAACGTCATGTTATCTATAATGTACTCAACTAGGCACAGATGGCTTTAGATATTACCATGAGAAACAAACAGTTACTTGTGTCCACAATCTTGCTTAATGTAATGTTCTTGCCTGGGCAGTCAGCATAGAAGCACTAATATATTCTTGAAGTAAGTTAACAGACGAGTCATCGCTAGGGGATTTTAAGCTTTGTTTTTCCTTTCTTGCTAGAAATGTCCCACCCTCATCCTTGCCTTTGGATTGCTCTCTTCTTTTCTTTTCTTTTGGTATGAGTGGTTTCTTTCTTCTACCTGAATAGCTCAACTATTTTTATTTTATTTTTTTCTCCAGATGTGGGAACTTGAAGTGGTCATCTTTAAAATGTCATTTAAATAAATGTGTGTCATGTGTTAGGAAGGAGGTAACACATTGGTAATTGAGCATTGATTGCATTAGAAGTGGGCACTATGTGTGTATGTGGTGAGTATTCACATAACATATTTTTCTGAGCACCGGCATCTCTTTTTTTTCTTTTTTCTTCATTGTATTAACACAAAAATGTAACCATGCACACAATTTTGAAAACTTGAAAAAGAAGAATCTAAAAGACTCCACACTGATAAACTCTAAAAAGAATGATATTGTTTTGACTAAAATAGAAATCTAAATAACCCAGGATTGAAATCTAAGTCAAATCCTGCAAGACAAGCCCAGACCCATGACCAGGCACGCTGCACAACATGCACCTCGCCTTCAGGGTTGGTTACAGCAAAGATCTGCGTGACGTCACACTCAGCTGAGGACAAAGCCCACTGGTTTCTCCCAGACAGAGAGGGGGGGGGAGCAACGCAAGGACAAGCAGCAGAGAGAGAGAAAGGTTGACTTATTGCAGGTGGATTTGTTGCAGAAATGTGTGTGTGTTTGAGCAGAAATCTTTGTTTGCATACATGTGAGATAGCTTATGGTTCCCTATATGCACGTGTGCTGCATGGGTGATCTAGAGTGAGTGTGACTGCTAATGTGTATGTCAATGCCACTCCATCCTTGTCAGGACAAAAGGTGGCAGTGCATTGCAGCTTATCATAATAACACTGTAATAACTGACTAAGACTATACATTTACTGTAACAAGGTTTTGGTGACAACCTCAATGCATGATAAAATGCAAGGAAACAAAACGCCCACTGCAACCTCAGTGATCATCACTCCACCCGCTGAGTTAAGTCATAATCTCAGGTACATATAAATACATGCCAGTTCACAAACACACACACACACACACACACACACACAGAGACACACAGAGACACACACACACACACACACACACACACACACACACACACACACACACACACACACACACACACACACACACACACACACACACACACACACACACACACACACACACACACACACACACACACACACACTATGATCACTTTGCCTTTAACCACTGCACACATAAAGAAAGAGTGAGAGAGGCAGACAAAGCAGGGGAACGCCCCCTACACCCTGCAAGCTACTGTCAGGTCATCAACTGGTTTAGGCTGGATTCCAATAATTGTTTACCCAGATTAATTAAAATACAAATGATGACTACGAGGGCCTGAATGTTAAAGAGTGCCAAGATTTGCATAAAGCATCCAGGGATTACCAAATAACCACAAGCCTACCATGTATAACAATAAGACATAGGCTAGCTAGATAGCAACATTTCAAGATTTTGAAGAATACTCACCTAAGAAAAACAAAGGTGGACTCAGGAGGAAAACACAGCCTGGCAGCTTTAACTGACGCGTCGCTGTCGCATGGGAGTTTGGCCTTTTTGTTATGTCTCACTGCTACGTTGTCGCATATCAGGTAGCTAACGTTACAGAACGAGATTCGAGGATAAAAGCCGTTAGCAACCTTAGCTGGATGTCTGAAGGGTATGATAATCGGACAGAATCAGTCTCGTCCTCCCACTCTGTCTTGCCACATAGCTCGCTTGTTGGCTGACTACGTCCCTTCCTCTCTGTGCCTGGCTTTTTTGTGCTCGCAGCTGTTTTCGTTGTTACAACCTTTGCCTGAAATTCCTCCTCTGTCCCTTTAAGCGACAGTGTTTCCGGGGTTTGCTCGTTGATATATAGGAGGCGGGGCTTCATGGCCAGCTGAGCGCCTGTCATTTAAGCTATTGGCCGCATTTATTCCTCTGAACCAATCGGAAATCAGGTATTCCGCCTTTTTTTCCAAACATGCAGATTTATTCAAAACTCCCGCTCTGTGATTGGACTGCGGATTCCTTTGAGATACGCCCAGTACACGTGCTTTTTCTATCCTCCCATTCTTTAATGCTTACGCTGATATGCAGGAACTATGGCCGTCCTCTTATATTAATCAGAAAACTAACACAAACCAAACCTTGATATGAAAGTATAAACTTGAGGGAATTTTGTATATAGTTAAATACTTTACAGTGGAACGTTTCAATAAGGTGTAACGTTTGCAACCCTATTCTATTCAATTCATAGTGAATCTGCCATAGCCATGTTGTCACAAAGCTAAGAATAGATCAGGTGCACGTCGTATTCCCATATTGCCTTGCAGCTGCACTGAAATCCACGCCCATGTACTCAGTGCACACTGGGGCCTGATTATACCTTGCTATGGAGAGGAGGAGAAGGCATGTACAGATAAAAGGAAGGCCGGCTGTGAGCTTAGGTAATGGAATGTGCTGCTTTTGGCCATTCATCCATCTTTGTGCTGGCATTTCCCTGTAGCAATGCAACTACAGAGCATTGGAATATTCCTTCAAAATGACCTCTTAGTTTAAGTTATTTTTTTATCTAAATGCTGCATCATGTATTGCAGGAGGTTATAACCAAATCAGTGTAGGCCCTAAGTTTAAAACAAAAACAGTTATCAAATGATTTTCATATTTATCACCACAAAATTCTGCATAAACAAACCTTGAGATATATTGGTGAGAATAGTGTGTGTTAAGCAACTATGCAGACAAAAGTTGGATTTTAAGACTTTAAAGGACCCCTTTCCTATATGGTTGCAAATATACCCTTTCAATGTCCCAAATGAAGTTGTGCTGCCCTTAAGCCTTTTGCAGTAATGCATCACATAACATGGTCTGAAAAGGGAAATGAAAGCTCAACATTTGGTTGTTCAGGTTCACTGCAATAAAGAGACGTGTTTATTGTTGGAGGTCTAAGAAAACTGTTAACTGCCGCCATAATTTTGTACATGTCCATATTGGGTTGTTTACTAAATAACATTAAAAAGGTCAACATTTGAGGCAGAAACAAAACACTCAGCTGCAAAAACAACAAGAACAACATTAAATGGTGGTGTCTTTTGCCAGACAAGGAAAAATGTAATATAAAAAATGGATAATACAGTTGTTTGCTGTTGTTTTTATGTCAGTTTCAACAGCTTGCCTTAATGTCAATACTTCGATTAAACACAGCAGGTGTGTGTGGGTTAGCTGAGTGGTTGGCGCCCCCTGCTGTTTGCTTGCCAGAACGGTCATTTTGACCTCTTCAAGAGCTGTATCTCACCAGTAACAGGCACAATAAAAACAATTGTTAAAGGTAACTGTCCAAATATGTTTTTCCAATTTACTCTAAGTATATATACAATGCCCCCTGATACAAACACTACTTTTGGTTGGGTTAATACTTTAGGGGCGTCTAGTAGGCTGAGCATTTTTAACCAAGTACCCATTATATTACATCTCGCAAACTATATACATCTTTGACTCATTAATGACACACCGTAGCTTGTTTTAAGGGTTGTCAGATTGTGTTGTCTGTTCAGTGGGTTTTGCTCTCTTTGACCCTTCAGTGCCGGGCTCCCTCTTCTTCTTCCTCTTGCTCTTCTGCCCTTCCTCTTGTCTGAATTGGTGCCTGTTCAAAAAACAAAAGTTGTTATTCACATGCAGAGACCAGTGGAGTTAATAAACTGGGATGAAAATCGAAAATGTTTCTAACAGATTATTATTAGGATTCTAGTAACAATATAACTATGTGTATGCAAGTATTCTGATGAAATACTATGTAATAACAAATAAAAGTGTTAGGTATGTACATTTTGGCAGCTGCTTAAATACTATTGGGATGATAGAAATTGTGCTGCTGCCATAATTATTCGTAATATATATAAACGTTGCCTCCAGACAGTAGAATGAGGATAGGGTTGTCTCCATTCGCTTTCAGGCAGTAGTTTTCTCAAACAACTTGATTGGATGATGTTGGATTATTTATAAAAAGTGGATTTTTTTGATTGTCCTTTATACTGTAGATATGTACATAGACTTGCTGCTGTTTATTGTTTTAATGCTCAAACACGATATATCAAACCTTAACTTAATGTCTGTGTGGGTATACAGTATAATACATGGGACATTGAAAGAAGAGTCTTATATAATGATCTAGGTGTGATGAAGAGTGATCTCACCTGGACTGCCAGCGCCGGCCACTGTTCCACACTCTACCAAAGGAGGGAAGCCAGTTGGCGTCTGTCTGTGAGCTGTGATCAAAGTTGGCTCCCACTCTGTTCGGGGGAAGCTTCTTCAGCTTCTCTTGCTCCTCTGGTAAAAGAAAAACGAGGACATTTTATGTATACTCCAATAATTGAGAGATTTGAGTTCCTTAAGTGTTCATGGATTTAACATTTGAATTATTAAGGCTGATTATAATAAATCACAGCTACCTGGTTAAGTGTTGTGACAGCAGCCACGGAAATCATCATTAAGGCTGGAAAATGTCTTTGGCTAAATTAAATGCTTACTCTGTTTGAGGAACCCTTGGAGCGATGGCCCAATCTCTGGATGTGCTGCGGCACCAGAGGTCCCCTCCAGAGGATCTTCCTGGAGCCAAGGAGGCACGGCACCTATGGCAGACAAAAGCTTTATGCTTATTCTTCATCAATCCATGAACTTAGATCATAGATGTTAAAAATGCAGGGTTTATGCAGCTTTGTCTTTGACAATCATGGAAAACAACAAAGTCAAAGAATACTAATGTTCCGCCCTTAATAAAAAAAGAAAAACTCGTTTTATGCAATGCTTTGTGAAGAACAATAATTCTGGAGCTGGAATTATTTTCCAAAAACGGAGTTTACAAATTAAAAGTAGATATTTTCCGTCTTTGATATGATATTAAACTGAAATCTTCAGATCACACACATTATAAAGTAAAAGTAATAAATGAAGCGCACATTTCCCTTCATTGATTAAAGGTAGGATACATCAGGATCGGAAAATACCGGGATTATCAAAACATATGCATACCTAATAGTAATAATTTCCCCCCCACTCGCCTCTATGTATGTTTCCAATGTGCTCTGGGCATTTCTGTAGATACTTTATTATTTCATCAATTCATATATTACTGTACCTGTATGAACATTTCCTCTGTTTGAAGTATCCTGTAACAGAGACAATAAGAGATCAAGTGAGTTGATGTGAGAAGAAAAACAACATTAAAAACAATCCAATCATAGACATAAAACACTTTTTCAATGAGAGCTGTGCAGCTACCTGATAGCCTATGAAGGTCAGGCCTTGTCCTGTTGCCGCGCGCGGTGCCTTGACCATTGAATGAACAAAGCTGCTCCCCGCCCTCTGGTCTGATCCCTGAGGTGTAAACTGAGAGCTGTTCCCAAGACAACAAGACGAATCCCAAAACATCAAAAGTCATTTCAATTGCTACTGACAATACAATGCAAAAAAGTTTTAAATGTCATCGGTAGATAGTGTTACCTGACAGTTTCCTCAGCAGACATGTCTGTTCCATTGGCTCCATTGAACAGCTCAGACTCTGCCTCACGCTGATATTGATTCAGGAAAAGCCAAGAGTGGTTCATAGAGGAAGTCGGAGCACTAATTATGCTTCACACTACGTTTCCCAAAATTCTAACATAAACCGCTCTTTATTCAGATCTTTTTTTCTCTCTTACAAATTCAGCCATTTTCTCCCTCTTGGATTGGAACTAAAACACTTTTTTGACTATAATATGCGGGGGGAAACTCACCACATGCAATATTTCGACAACAACAATATTAATACTATACCAGGATCTGCAGAGGATCATTAATTACCTACTATGGCAGTTACAATGATTTGGCTGGAAAACTGTTATTTTTTTAGTTACTTATAATCATCATAAAAATAAATAATAAACCTGCCAAGGCCACAGTGATGGATACTGTCAATGCATCCTTGGAAAACAAACCTCTAAAAGAGACTGAAGGACCTCTTGGCGATTCTTCTCCTGTGTCCGGATATAATCAGCTTGCTGCAACCATGATGAAAAAGAGAACAAGAAAATTAAAAAATGAATTATATCAGCGAATTTCAAGCACGGTTAACCTATTCATCAAGTAAAGACTGAAAAATCTCAACAACTACTGGAGGGATTGCAATATATTATGGTACAGACATTCATAATCTGCTGACGGTAATCCTCGGACTATTCAGAATTAGGTTTAAGTTCTCACTGATCCTGTGAAATACCACTCACTGGATGTAGCGATGGAGATCTCCTGAATTGATCACGATCATCAGGTCAAAATATCCAATTATCCAATATTTTAGTGCCAAGTAGCAAATATTTGTATGCTTGTATGGCACGCTAAATTAGATGGTGAGTGACCATAGTGACCTTCTTTATATCAGCATTGTTTTTGAAAGCGTGCTGATGTTTTTATAAAGCTCTAAGCCATACTATGTCGAAGTACAGATTCATAGAGCCACTGGTATGGCTGAAGACTCACAGCTTTGTTGAGTAATAGAGGTTATGTAAAAAAAAAGTATGTTTGCATCACCTGTTTAATGAATTCATCCTCATGCTCCACAAATGATTCCAACGCTTTTGCCACCTCAACTTTAAACCTAAACAAAAATAAACAATGATCTTCAATTCTCCAAACACACAGTATGAATATACATTTTTGTATCAGCCAGGCCTACCTTTCAGTTTCCTCTTCTGTGACGATGACTTTGTCTCTTAACTTGGGGTCGGCCTTATTCTCCCACCAGAACTTGTGAGTATTCCTCCTGTGCTCGGGGCTAAAACCAGATACATTTTTAAAAAGTGTGTTGCAGCCAATTTGATGTATTTTAATATTTGTATATGAAAGTGCTGTGATACTACTGAATTGAGCTGGGCATAGCCGGGGACTCAGCCAATTTCAGGGTACAGCCTACTATTTGGGGAGGCCACAGGTGCACAGCATTAGGGATTGGGAATCACCAGAGGGAAGCCACACAGTTTTTCAAGCGTGCGTGTTTTCGCTTATTTTCTGTTTGTTTTGAGTTAATTTCGGTTTATTTCTTTATCACAGTTAGTTGTTTAGTTATCAGTTAAACACCCGGCTCTTGTTTTGCTGTCATCATCCTGAAATCCAAATAAACATCTTAAATGCACTCAAAGAGAAGACCTGATTTGCTGTCAACACCACGCGTCTGGAAAAGCTTCACACCATATCCCTCACTGGCAAATATTTGTTGTTCGGTTGCCTTTAAAAAGTGTAAGAATTTCCTGAAACGATCTCCTGGATTAGGTAAAAAGGGATGTTTTAAAAACATTTTATAAATAAGACGGATTGATGATGCTGATGATATAAAAACAATTTATTATGTCTTAAGCCTTTGTAAAAGTATGTCAGCAAATATAAATGAGTAAGTGTCGATTGTGCTTACCCACTACCTTGATTAATTGGCATAACAAAAGAAAACCATAATAATAATGCTTTTAAATAAAAAGATTGTTAACTGGCCATACTTTATCAACCCCTCTGGTGTCTGTGTCAACCATCCTGTGGTTGAATTTGATGGAGCATGGCATCATATAAATCAAAATCGGCTTAACAAATGTAATTTCAAGAAAAACTTACGTGGCCATGTGTTCCAACAAGCCTCCGTACAGCACAGTCATGTTGTCGTCTGTGACATTTCTATCAATTTCAAGCCCACAGCAGTAGCACCAGAAAGTCTTCTTGTGCTGGGTGCAGTCAAATTTTTCTACCTGGGGTTTTTTAAGTGTCCGGCGAGCTTCCTTTACCTATGAGACAGTAAGTAAAGCAAGCTAAAGTTACCCTTAAACATTATGTCTTGGTTTGTAACACAACAAGGTTTAAAACACAACAATTATGATTTACTTTGTGACAACGGTTGCAGCTACTGTTTGCATCATGGTTAGTACGGTCAATTTCGTTGAGGTGGGAGTAATATGAGCACAAAATACGTATATATCGGTCATAATTATTTGAAAACAACCTACTAACCTTTTCTAAGAATTTTAAAAGAACCACTCTTAGTGTGCTTTGGTGATTTTTCTCGAAGATATGTTTCTTCCCGGTGAATGTTGTCTGTCTACATATAGCACAGTAATATGCACCCATTTAGACACTGTTTAAAACCCCGTAAATGAACTAAAGCTGAATGGAAACAGACCCCGTGCTAAAAACTAATATTTGGATGCATGTTTAGTTAATTCCTAGTATATCTGCAACGAAAGGACACACGCAAGCTTATATTTTAACAAATACTTTGCTTCACGAAGCTTTGCCATCCAGATATGTTTTCCCCCGGAAGTAGACAGGCCATGTGGTGCGGTTGTTAAACTCTTCCGATGTTTATTCCAATGAAAAATTATTTTTGGGTATTAGTAATGTGAATATTCAGAGTTCCCTTGGTGTTTAAATGTCATAGTTAGCTGAGCTGTGTTTTTTGGTCTTCTCTGTCTATTTTTTTTAATGTTTGGATAAGTTAATCAATAACTCTGTTCCACACTCCAACACAGAAGGTGGCGGCAATGAGCCTGCTATAACAAAGAATAGCGGAAGTAAACGATGGATGTTTTAAAGTAAGCATTACCAGCGCTGTCAGCTAAGCATAATTGTTTGCATGCAGGATTTTTAAATTCAAAGACAATACTGTACTCGAAGGTTATGTGCATATTAAATCGACATTCAAGCAACAATGTCTTCAGTGGAGTATTTAAGAGGATTTGTGAGCGAGCGACTGACTGCTGCTGCTGAAGAAATATTTGAAGTTTTTAAAACAACAGTCGTGGAGTATGAGGAAGAGATCGCTCGTCAACGCAAACTATTGGATATAGTTTTGAGACCTGCAATACATTTACGCAGGATAGGTGAGAACCCCGTGAATTATCAATGTGTACTAAATGTATAATATGTTGTTTAGCAGCTATAATATACCATTAGCCTGTGAGCACCCTATAAGGTTGTTGACGAGTGTGTCATTCGTTTTGGAAACAGTCTGTCAGAAAAATGCTGGAAACTCATGCAATATCCTATATTTTGAATGTAGACCTGTGTACATTTGCTCTGGTGGTGTCAGTTTTTCTGACACAACACTACCTGTTAATTTTTTGTCCCTCCAGAGCTCCCACAGCAGTATATCTATCAGAAGGAGGAGGATCTCACTGACCAGCAGCTCTGTAGTCAGGAAAGGAACTCCAGTCTGGACCAAGAGGACCCAGAGCCTCCACAGATCAAAGAGGAACAGGAGGAACTCTACACTGTTCAGGAGGAAGAGCAGCTTGCACTGAAGCATGAGACTGAGGCCTTTATGGTTACTCCTACTGATGAGGAAAATGAGCACAGTGAAGATCAGAACTTTAATTCATATGAGATTTTAAGTGCAGTGAATAAAGAGTGTGTAGGCAACATACCAGCAATAATGGATGTGGTACCAGAACCAAGCAGTAACCAGCAGCTCGTCTCTCACAACTTTCATAAAGCTGAGATCCAATATCAAAAAGCAGGCAAGCATGGAGATTCAGGATCAACTACAAATTCAGAGACTGAACAAAAAAAGACACGTCACAGCAACATTACATGTAAGATTCGCCGGGATACTCCCACAGGTTTAACGTTTTACACATGTGACACTTGTGGGAAAGAATTTAAGGACAGAACCACGTTGAATAGACACTTCAGGGTTCACACAGGTGAAAGGCCATATTTGTGCAACACCTGTGGGAGAACATTTAAAGACATTGCAACATTAAAGAAACATGAGTCAATCCACACAGGTGAAAAGCCATATCCATGCGAAATATGTGGGAAACATTTCAGACTTAAAAATGATGTGACAAACCACATGAAGACCCACACAGATGAACGGCCACATGTCTGCAATATCTGTGGGAAGAGATACCGTCGGAAGATGGACATGAAATGGCACATGAGGATGCATACACCTGAGAAGCAGTCTTCTTGTGAAACTTGGGGCAGTTCTGAGGAGACTTTACAGTTGACATGAGGAGAGCCTCACTAGTGAGAAACCATGTAATTGCAACACTTGTTTGAAAGAGTATTCCATGTGTCTCATATAAGAAATTGCATACACATACAGTATATTCTTAAACCCTGAGAGAACTCAGTTGTTATGCTTCAGGGCAACATACCGAAACCCATTAAAGTGGAGAGACATTTTTTTCTCATAAAACCAGACAAGAAAATTCATGAACAGGAAAAATCGTTGACCAGTTAATTGACTATTATTTTTATTTTGTATTTGATACCTTTTTTTTATTAACTGATGTTGAAACTGAGAAACCTGTGTTGTCATCCTGCCAGCAAGTATTTTCTCTGTTTGTCTGCAACATTTCAATTTGATTTATATTTTTTAAGTATTCAAAAAAAAATCATCCTGATCTTTTTTTGTTTTGGGTTTTAAAGGGGATACACACCCACATATTGTGGTACGACATAGTGCTGTAAACACATCAGCTGAAGCAGAGATGAATATGGCCACTGCTCGAAGGGGCGCAGCCAACTAAGTGGTACGTTTTCAGATGTGTGTATGCTGGTATGTGTTGTAACAATGGAAACTTTTAATGCTAATGATTAAAGAGCAATTTACTCAGAAATCTAAAGTTATGAGCACATTCTGTTAATCAAAGTGGTAGATGGATGTGTGACTGACAACAAATTAATCTTACTTCAGAGTATTTGTGTTAACATTCAAGAGGTGTTGCAGCTCACCAGTTGGAAGTTAATTATTCTTTTAATACTATTTTGAAGATTATCATTTGAATTGATTCATATTGAGTGGTGGAATGTAGCAATTTATATAGACGTGTATTACCTCACTGTGTTGAGGTTAGCTTTAAATTGGATTTTCAACACATTCCCTCATGTTAGCATTAAGAGAATGGGTGGCTCAATTCCCATTCCTGGTGTTTCACTGCTGAGGGTTGACTTGAAATATATATATGTACAGTACCAGTCAAAAGTTGGGACACACCTTCTCAAAGAAAATATGTAAAATGTAATTTTACATTATGAAAAGGAGAGAAGCTCAGTGAAAGGGTCAGGCCGGTAGTGGAGCCTGATGAGGATGAGGATACTGGGAACATAAGGAGAGGGCGAAAGAGCTACGAGAAACGTTTTCATTCTCCGGGTGAAACAGGGATGATAAGGATCATTTTAAATAGTTTAATCATACTTCCACGGGTGGTGGTTTGGTGACATGATGATGGATAGCACACTCTTGTACAGTAGGTGGCGATATGCACCTTGAAGTAGTTTGGGACCCGTCAATAATCTGAGAGAAGAAGAAGAAGGCTGCTTAACAGTGTGACGTTTAGTGGAAGTAAACAATGCCAGGTCTAGAAGCTTCAACTATAATAACGTGTTTTTGTAAGACAAGAAGTCGTAGTGCACATACATATAACATATTTTATTAAGTTGAACATGTCTTCAGTGGAGTATTTGAGAGAGTTTGTAAACGAGCGTCTGAGTGCTGCTGCTGGAGAAATATTCGGAGTTTTTGAAAAAGCAATCGCGAAGTTCGAGGAAGAGATAGCTCGACAGCGCAAACTGTTGGATATCGTTAGGCAACATGAAATACAATTATTCACGAAAGGTGTGTAAAACTAAAATGTTCTTTTAAAAGTGTACCTGGTTATATGCGATTCTAGGATAATAATGCTTTAAACACAGGTTGTATTTCCCTGCTCATATATCTTGTTTTATACCATTACAGTAGTATTCTCTTCTTTCTGTCCTCTACTTCCCTCCAGAGCTCCCTCAGCAACATGTCTGTAATGAGGATGAGGTTCTCACTGACCAGCAGCTCTGTAGTCAGGAAAGGAACTCCAGTCTGGACCAAGAGGACCCAGAGCCTCTACAGATTAAAGAGGAACAGGAGGAACTTTGCACCCGTCAGGAGGAAGAGCAGCTTGAACTAAAGCAGGAGACAGATGTCTTCGTGGTGACTCTTACTGATGAGGAAAGTGTGCATAGCGGTCAGACTTGTGCAAAAGAGTCTGTAGGCAACATGCCAGTTATAAGCGTTGTGGTATCAGAAGCACAAAGTAATCTGCAGCTCATCTCTCACAATTCTAATGACGCAGGGTTAACAAGAACTGCGGATCCAGAAATAGACAAAATACATCACAAAACCAAAATGAACAAAGTAAACAACGCTAACTTGTCAGACATGCAACGTAATACTTGCACGGTGAAGAATTTCAAATGTGAAATTTGTGGGAAAGATTTTAAGTACATGTCAAAATTGCGAAGACACATGACCACCCACACGGATGAGAAGCCATATTCTTGCCAAACATGTGGAAAAGGTTTCAGAGAAAGTAGCAACTTGATGCAACACATGCGAGTCCACACCGATGAAAAGAAATTTACTTGCAAAACATGTGAACACAAATTCAGATATAACTGTAACTTTAAGAGGCACATGAGAATCCACACAGGTGAGAAACCGTATGTTTGCATGACCTGCGGGAAATGCTTCACTGACATGTCATCATTAAAAAGGCATATGAGAGTCCACACAGGTGAAAAAACGTTTACTTGTAAATCATGTGGCATCAATTTCAGACGTAACGATGAATTATTGATCCACATGAGAAGGATTCACTGACTAGAAAATGTAACTTTGAATTGAAAAGGTACATGGTTTACATCAACAAGTAGATTTCCATATGTACCCACGCAAGTGACGAGGCACATAAATGCAGCACTTTTTCATCTGGATGAATGTTCACCAGGCAGCTACCTCTGGGACTGAGCAATTCAACATATGCTAACATGTTTAATACTGCCATTAACTTGCAAAGACAACTTTTATGATTGCGATATGTCATTGTGTTGTATTTTGCAGTGGCATTCAATTATTTTTTTGGTTGCTATTTTGGTTTTGAGGTGACATTTGCTGAAGTTGGAAATAATAATCGACATGGTGCTTAAGGCAGTAATAATGAATAGTAATGATGCACTTAATGCTGTGTGATCTAATGTATGTATCTAACTATAAAGCTTTGTTTGGTCATCCTGTAAAAATACCAGATTCACCCTAAACGCTAAAGATATAAGCAAATGAGGGTCATCCAGTCTGCTGGACATAATAAGTAAGTGGAAGTAAGTTGTTAGTAGGTGTTTAAATGCTGGCCACATGGGCTTGAGCTTAAGTTATTATATTATTTAAATACGTTGATTAGTTTGGTCACCGGAGTTGCCTCATATTAAACTTTGGTAGAGCCGGCTAATTTCCTTTATTGTATTGAATGTTTAAATAGAACATTAAAGTTACCATGGGCCTCAGTAAAATTCACATTTGTCATTTTTTTTTTGTCATTTGCATAGATCCACTGACACAACCAACATCTCAGTTATAATATTACAATCTGAATCTGACAGAAAGGGCCCAGAGTCCTCCCAACCAAAGTGTCCACCGGCCATGCAAGAGCAATTCACGTGAATGCCAGTACTGATCACAAACCAGAGAACATTTTTTCAAAATGTGGAGTTTTATCCTTTCTTAAAGTAAAAAATCTGCACACGGTCCCACACCGGTTAACAGAGGTGGGAGAAGTACACATCTTTTACTTCAGTAAAAGTAGAAGTAGAGTGTAGGAATACACTGTAAAGTCCTGAATTCAAAAGGTCACTCAATTAAAAGTAAAAAACTATCGGCATCTAAACATACTTAAAGTACCAAAAGTATTTATTATGCAGATTGGTCCATTTCAGAATAATATATATTATATGTTTTGATTCTAATTATTAATTTAAGTGTTTATCAAGGCATGTAACGGTGCAGCTAGTTTTTATAACTTTGTATACTGCAGGATAGATTGTGAATTTACTCCAGGTTTAACTAAAGTCTTATTTAAGTGTTGATTATATCATATTATCCAAATCTGCAAAGTCATTTAAGGTACAAAATAAGTGGAGTAAAATTAGACGATTTACCTCTGGATTGTAGTGGAGTAGAAGTACAAAATAGCATAACATGGAGATACTCTAGTAAAGTACAAGTATTTAAAAATGTTATTTAAGTAGCCTACAGTAGGCTACTTGAGGAAATGTACTTAGTAACTTCCCACCTCTGCGCGTGAAAATCGCTTCAAATGTGACACTTGTGAGAAAAGGTTCACCCAGAAGTCAAACAAAAGTGATTCATGCAACTCACTGAACAAAAGTTGGGGAACATGTTGTTTATGTTATTGTTTCCTTTATTAGTTAACTTATAGAGTGGCGAAGTCCCTCCCCTTGCGGTGGACCTCCATGGGACCTTATTTCGGAAAACTTATGTATTGAAGTCAATGGAGAGAGAAAGATTATCTTTCGATCCCGTTTGAATTGTGCCACGAATTACACATATGATGTTTACGGAGCCCCTAAAGCGACATGGAAAAAAAAATAAAGGGAGAGAGAAAAAAAATTAAGTCAGGAAACGAATCCGTTTTCCTGACTTTATTTTTTTTTTGAAATTTACCGATGCACCAAGGAGGAAGTGGAACACACCATTTCATTGCAGACTGTTATGTTTACGTGGGGCAATGACAGAGCTTACATTAATTGAGATAGACTATATTTTGAAGTCAGAATTTAATTTTATGGACATTTCGGCCAGGGGTGTAGAGCTATTGGTTTAAGCACCGGATTGGCAAAACAGGAGAGTCTGTAAACCAGTCTGCTTTGATCTATGAACTAAGGTCCGTGACTCGCTGAGTACCTGCTTCCCCCGCAGCTGTTTTATAGGGAAACAAACACTCAAACCACCCCCCACAGAGCCAGTGGCGGACTGCCCCCCCCTCCCCGTTGACAGTTTACGTCGGCTGGGGCAGGTGAGATTCCCGGGCTGATTTTTAGTCCCAGTCCGCCCATCATGCGTCCTGATGACCGGCGATCTCCTTCATAAAACTAATAAAAGGGGGAGTAATCGGGCAGTTCGGTGTGTGTGTAGAGGTGTGTATGGTTAAAACGTAACAGCCTGTGGTCACTCTTTATAGCTGTTCAATGAAGGTAAACACAGAGTAGGCGGTGCGTAAAAGCTCTTTGAGCGCTGGTGCTGCTCTTCTGAGTTACACGTCCCGCTGCCTCCTGGAGTGACCACACACACCCCTGGCCGAAATGTCCTTAAAGTGAAGTCTGAGTACGAAATATATCTCAAATAATGCACTGTCATTTCCCCACGTAAACATAACAGTCTGCAATGAAATGGTTGTGTCCTGTGCGCTTCACTTCCTCCTTGTCGCACCGGTAACTTTCTCCCAAAAAAAGTCAGGATAACGGGTTA
>NW_011350234.1:0-26963 GCF_000735185.1 Notothenia coriiceps
GGCAAAGAAAAAGATTCCAGTGGCCCAAATTTGTATCCATTCTGGACAAGTGAAAAATGTATTCGGACAAGTAAATTGCCAAACTCACTTGTCCATGGACAAGTACTCTCTAAAAACTTTTTCTCACACTGGTCTTGTATGTCTTTCATTTTCTAATAATTGCTCCCACAGTTGATTTCTTCACACCAAGCTGCTTACCTATTGCAGATTCAGTCTTCCCACCCTGGTGCAGGTCTACAATTGTGTTTCTGGTGTCCTTCGACAGCTCTTTGGTCTTGGCCATAGTGGAGTTTTGAGTGTGACTGTTTGAGGTTGTGGACAGGTGTCTTTTATACTAATAACGAGTTCAAACAGGTGCCATTAATACAGTTAACAAGTGGAGGACAGAGAAGGCTCTTAAAGAAGAAGTTACAGGTCTGCGAGAGCCAGAAATCTGTTTGTTTGTAGGTGACCAAATACTTATTTTCCACCATAATTTGCAAATAAATTCTTTAAAAATCAGACAATGTGATTTTCTGGATTTTCTTTTCTCATTTTGTCTAGTTGAGGTATACATAGGATGAAAATTACAGGCCTCTCTCATCTTTTTAAGTGGGAGAACTTGCACAATTGGTGGCTGACTAAATACTTTTTTGCCCCACTGTATGTGTAATGTTAAGCAGAAATACGACATTAAACCAGGCTATTGAGGCAGAAAGTAGCGGAATATTATTGTGGCAAAAAGACAGCAGGTGAGGATAAGAATATGAGAGCAAGCAGGTAAAGACTGGTTTTGCAAACAAAAACTTGAGTAAAAAACATATTCAGCAGCTTATATACAAAGTTATACAAGTTCTATTGCCCACTATTGTGTTGTTTTATGTTATGCTTCCGTATCATGTGCATGGCAGAGTTGTTGAGACCTCACCGGCGGCTGAATGGTGCGGTTGTCCTTGCTGATGTGGTGCACGATGCCAGAGATGCAGAGAGGGCCGGCGAAGCCCAGCAAGTCGGCCATGAATCTAAATGTGATGCTGAGGATGAGAGGTCTGCCAAACGCTTTCCTCAATGCCTGCCAGATCAACTTTGGTCCCTGGATGGCTGAGCCCTGAGGCTTCTGAGGGAAGACAAAAACAAAAGGTGGGATACATTCAGGAGAAATGAACCACATTGGGCTCTTAATATCATCTGCTGAAGGCAGCTATAGGCATACATCTACTTTCAAGGATTCTCAGAATTACATTTACACATTAAACCCTTAACTATCAGAACATTTACATTAGTACTTTGGTGTAATGAAAAGGATGCAGTGAAGCTAGGAGTACTGTAAATGGGTTTGTTATTTATCTTCCTGCACCAAACATTAAACACAGCCAATATTCTGTGGAGATACTGGCAGTATAACTAAAGAAAAAAACTAGTTTCGACAAAACAGGCTTATGACAGAGTAATCAGGTAATTGTTTGATCATAAAAGCTAAAATGACACTTTTACTTAAAAGTTGCTCCACCACTGCAACAAAAACCTGCAAAATCCAACCCGGTATCACGGCAAGGCGTGAACATGTGACGATTTACCATGATGGGAGACGTGAAGATGTCACGATTTCGTCCCTTCAAACGTGACAGTTACACGGTATTGTTAACATGGCCCAACCAGTGGAGATATACCCGGAAATGCCAAGCAAATGCTACCCCGACGGTCGGTTGTTATTGTCAATATTAATATAATAATGATTTATTATTTAATAGTCACACTCAATTTCGCCGATTTTGTTGTTGCCCCAGCTGGTCGACACCTCTTTTAGCAGAAACAAAGGCTACATTAATGTATTAAATTGATGTTCCATGTGTGTGGATGTGGAATTAACGGACGTGACGTTGTGCGATTGCGTTGCCAGGCAACAGCTTCGGTTCATGTCAATTTACAAACTCTTCAACTAGAACCGTAGTTATATTTAAAAACATTTTAGAGGGCCTCACGAAATACTTTAATGTAAATTTAAATTTAAATGTGAAGGAATGTGGGTATAACAAAATACATCCGTCATTAACAATACCGGAAACAGACGTAGGCAAGATCCTCAGCTCTGTGATTCGATAGTTTAGCCGCAATGCACGTTGGGAAATGGTGTGTATGCGATGTGAAATCCGAATTTTTTTAAAAAATACTTTATTCCGAGTGTGCTTGCTTTTCTCTTTGAAATTAATCACATAACGACATTGTAATACACGGTTCGGCTGCATTACATATTACATATCTGCCGTAGTTCTCTATTTATAGAGCCCTGATGAGAAGACTTCTAGACCAGTGGTTCCCAACCGGGGGGGCGTGCCCCCCTTGAGGGGGCGCCAAAGATCGCCAGACCTCAGATGATTTAAGGCCAAATATCATATTTAGACTTTTATTTTTATTTTTTAACATGTAAAGCAATACATCACTAAAAGCCTTGTCTCTACATTACAATAAAATATAAAAATAATTGATTAATTAATTTGAATAACAATTCAAGTTAGTAGCTATTAAAAAGGTTGGGAACCACTGTTCTAGACGAATATGAAGAACTGCCACCAAAACTGAAAACGTGACGTGGATCATAAATATATCAGCAATTAAACAACATCTTACATTTCTTTTCACACAATACGTCTCCTTGCAGTATCAAGGATACTAATTTGGATGACTTTTATATTTGATCCAATTGGTAGATAGGCTGTATTTACACCATAACGGTGCACAGCTGATATAAAGGGACACCTAGTGGTTAAAGCACGTTATTGAATTGTATTATTTTATTATTTTTCACAAAAATGAAACCATCAAAAACATAATTAACTGTCATTAGTAAACCACTCAAATAAAAAGATCATAAATGGTTTTGTTTCACATATATTTTAAGTATAATAATAGCAATGTAACACTGTCTGTGACACTTATAAGACTGATTTGAAAAGCATACAGAACAAATTAATTCACTGCCCTTAATAAAGTATTTAAATATACAGTACATTTCAGGTGTGCTGTTTTGTTTAGTAATGGATATTGGATATGGAATAAAGGTTTTGACAAGACCTGGTGTAACAATAATCAAAAAGGACATTAAAAGAGCTCCAGATGTTAACAATACCGTGTAACTGTCACGTTTGAAGGGACGAAATTGTGACATCTTCACCTCTCCCAGCATAGTAAATCGTCACATGTTCACGTCTTGCCGTGATACCGGTGTGAGTACCATATGTGTTCGGGGTACCATAGCTGTGTCCCAATTCAGAGGCTGACCCAGCCTCCTGAGGACCCAGCCTCGCAGTCCGCGGAGGACCCAGCTTGGGTCCTCCGCGGACTGCGAAATGAGACGGTCTACGGAGCATGTCCTTGTACGTCACCGGCAGTCTGCCGGTGACGTACAAGGACATGCTCCGTAGACCGTCTCATTTCGCAGTCCGCGGAGGACCCAAGCTGGGTCCTCCGCGGACTGCGAGGCTGGGTCCTNTCCAAGAGGAAATTACTTACTTTACACCTACTGTAAACCAACAGTGCCACACACACACACACACACACACACACACACACACGCACACACGCACACGCACACTCATTCACGCGCCCACCCACACATATACTGTTTAATCTACTTAATTGAACCTGACTTTGAATAACTAAACAAATGAGGAAATTCACAAGGGGCACTTGATCCCTTCTCGGCTAATGGATTGGAGATTCCTTTCCCATAGGGGCATTTGGGCAAACAAGACCCAGTAATCTCTGAATTGATGAGTTGACTCTGTCTGCATCACATTTCTCCACTAAAGAGCCGTTGAACCCCTGATACAGTGTTGGTAGTTAGCCAGATACTCAATTTGCAGACACAGGCAGAACTGTGGGCGTGCTCTTGTTTCAGAGCTATAGGTGAATGCAAACGATAGATGGATGCACGATATAAGACAGGGATGGATCTACCCTTGGTCTCATGTTTCCTGGCTTGGACAACACATTTTAAATTAGTAGGAAATTAATACAAGTTGCTTAACCACTGTCAATGCACAATGCTGTAATTCAACCAAAAAGGATAGAACTCCATTGTTAATTTAGGTGACAAATTTATTAAAGTCCTGCCATTTAACCAGGAATCATCATCATCATCATCATCATCATCATCATCATCATCATCATCATCATCATCGTCGTCATCATTACCAGAGGGAATAAATAAGACATAAAACATTTTCCACATAAACAAACATATACATCGAACCCCATGTGCTACAGCAAGTTCTTCCTTGGGGTTGTTTTCTGTAGAACAAAACAAACGAGATACATCTGAGAACACACAAATGCATAGAAGTAATTGGGCCCCTAGGTACCATTTAAGACAACATCTACATTTAGCCTAGATCCCTGTTTAAGAATGTACAAAGTCCTCATATCTGGGTTTCTTATTCATGTCCAGGAAGGGGGTTTGTATAAAAATAAAGTCTCCGCAATGATAAACCATTATATATTTATATATAGACATTTGGCAACAACCAGACATTTAAAGACTCTGAACGGTAAACTGAATTCTGCCCCTAAACACAGTGTAGAAAACAAAGGGATGAGAGTAAAGAGAGCGAGTTGGTGAAAATCCAAATGAAAGAAAGAGTCTCATTAATGAAAAAGCTTATAGTGGTATCTGAAAACTGAACATTTTCACAGATTTCTTGCTTTACATACAGTTTTTACTACTGAAGGACAAGCAAAGGGCTTTTAATAGAGGACATTTTCCTCCTTCCTTTCATCAATATACCAAATGTAAATGAACCTGTTTATCAGATCATTTGGAGACCCAAAGACAGAAGTCTAGTCCTTTGCAAAATCACTTCCCTGATTTCCCAACTCCTTAAATCCAACAGAAGACACAGAAAAAAAAAAAAAGAAGAAGAAATAGAGTCCAATTTCTTAATGTTTACCAATCAAAACTGCCCGTGGTCCACTTCATCTAACCACGAGGCAGGACTGGCAGGAAAGTCTGGGTATCCTCCGCTGCTGCCAGTCGAGAGGTCTGAGCTGGGGCCGTTGGCAGCCCCCATGGAGACCCTCACCCCGGGGTTGATACCAGGCCCGCTGCCCTGGGTCATGATGGAAAGGCCGGAGTCAGGGTAGACCAAGCTGGAGATGAGGGGCTGGTGTCGGGGAAGCCCTTGAAGCGACCCCGGCGACTGAGGGAGGCCGTAGGGACTGTTTGAGCGGATGTCGTGGAACTGGTCCTGAGAGGGGAGGACCCCGTGCTCCAGGGGGAAGGAGCTGTGGTTGTTGCCGCCTTGACGGCCCCCGATGCCCGGAGAAGTGTCGCTCAGGCTGCTATAGATGCCGTTAGTGAGGCCCAGCTCCGACATGGGTGGTTCATCTGTAAAAAACATGACAAGAGTGAGGTTACCAAAACTGTAATAATCCAGAGTGAAAATAACTGATTCCTGGTACATTTATCCTACCATCTCCTTAACATTGTGCTTGGCTAGCTTGGATAGTATTGTCACATCCTCAATATCTCAATTATTGATTCAAATAATCTACAAAGCGTGGGGGAAAAAAGACAAGGGCAGCACAACAACACTATGACTGCATAGCATGAAAATGTGCCCCTTTTGCAAGTGTGTTAGCAGTTAGATTGTTAAAATGTGTCTAAAATCGCCCATTCACTTTGTGTGGTTGTACCTGTGAAGGACACCTCAGCGTCACTATCCAGGCCCTCCTCCTGAATGCTGTCCTTGTCAGATTTGGAGCTTCCTCGTGACCTCTTCATGTTGCGGAAGTACTGCCCCCACCTCTGCCGACCGGCGTCTTTCTTCAGTCTTTTCTCTTTAGCTCGCCTGTTCTGAAACCAAACCTGGAGGGAAAAAGACGTCCTGTTTGTTAATGGATTGAGTGACTTATAAGAGCACATTTAATTGTTTAAAACAGTGAGACATCAGTTTGGGTATAAGCAATCATTTGTGTTGCCTCAAGTTCTTCATTTTGTAAACAACACACAGAAACACACAGAAACAAAAGGCTTTCTATTCACCTTATTTACATAATCCTCTTGGACAATACAAGTCAACATTGTTTTTAGTCCTTGTGCCTAACAATTCAAAGTCATCTACATGCAAAGTCCTCTGCTCTTTCGCTGATGCAGATATTATGCTTAAAAAGATAAAGGATTCAGTTTTCAAGGACTATCTGGACACGGCTTTGCACCCCAAACAGTGACACTGAGGAGTAATCCTCATCAGATTTATCACGCATTTAATTAACTTAGCACCAGCTACAAGTTCTCCTCACCCCAAGGTGCAGACAGGTTAACGTGCCACTAGTTTCAATTATTCAGAGTTTCCTCTATTCCCCTTTTTGAATTAAGTGCTATACTATATTGTAAATTTAAGCTTTTGAAAACACAAACACCACAGGGTCCTACACGTCAACTACCTCACAAATGGATATTATTTCTGATACAAAATTAACATTTCTTATTATTTTATCTTACGTAGAAAATGTATTAATTTTTTGTCACAGGCACAAAAAGCAATTTTACATTCTCCTTAATGATATTCCGCCCTAAGTGAACCCTCTTCACCCCTTCCCTTTCACTGAATAATGAGGAGCATTTTAGTGGCTTCCGTCTCTACTTTTGTCCTTGCAAATAAAACAATATATATGACCACCACCTAGCAACCGGCGTGAGGCTCCTCAGCAGCAGACAATATGCGAGGGGCCCTCTTAGCATTGTTAACGAGCTTGCACTTAAACTGGGCTGACTTTCATGTGGACTTCATTTTACTCCATCTAGCCGTAAATTCCCCCCCTAACACATACACACCTACACACTCACACGCTTGTTCGTACAGTAGGCTTGTGCCAGTTTGGCCACAATTGTCCCTTGATAATGAAGTCAGAACACTAATGGAGTAGCCCTTAATGGATAATAATACACTTTACCTGCACAACCCGCATATCCAGGCCGGTCTCTGACGATAGCTGCTCTCGGACGTGGCGGGCAGGTTTGGGAGAGTTATTGTAGGCGTTCTTCAGTGTTTCCAGCTGTTTAGCAGTGATGGTGGTTCGTGGCCTTTTTGCAGTCGAGTCTGCCTCTGAAAAGAGAATGGAGAACACACAATGTAAGCCAACGATGGACTGTGTCTCCAAGTTTCCAGGCCAGAAGTCTCAAGAAATATGGTTTAGTCTTGAAATAGTTGAGTAATCAAGAAAAAAGACAAATGAGAGGATTCACATTAAATGAAAGAAATCCATCTAATACTTTCAATTAGACAAAGACAAATATTACTATCAACTTTCCATATAGATTGCTTGGGATAAACTCTTGATTTGTATCTATTTTTGGATCATTAAAGTGACCTTACATTTTTATAGAAACACACATTCACAGTAACCCATAGCATAAATGTCCCGTATCATAAACTTTATAATTTATCATAAAAAAGGATAAATTCTGCAACCTATAAACCAACACTCTGGCCTCCTGTGCATAATTGCATCATGTCTGCACATCTGTTGGCCAGCACAGCAAAATACAAAACCATCATCCAAATGGATGCTGCCCAAGTAATTGCGCCCTCTCATTAGTAAAATAAACGTGTGTGTTTTTAGTGAAAACTTGCGTTAACTCGCTGCGTAAATCAACACTTGGTGCTGGGCAGTAAATTCAAACAAACAGATGGGGAGATAAAAACTCTGCCCTCTCAGGAGCACAGCCTGCTGGGAAGATACTGTGGTATTGGTTGTTTGGTCAGGGTTTTAAAGACAAATGTTGTGCATTTAATAACTTTGGAAGAAAATCTGAAATGTTATTAACTACTTCTCAACACATGTGAGTAGATTTAACTGCCACAAATTAACTATCTCTATGCATAAAGAAGTGATCATAAATGGGTTTAAACACTTGTTTTAATTGTTATTTATTTGCTCATTGAGGTTCAAATGACTACTGTATATTAATACAATGGTATGTAATTTTTGGGGTAGAAATATGTTTTTGATAAAATGGCTTAATGGAACTTTTTGCAACTTAATTGTTCACAACTTGTGTGCAATGTTGCTTTAAGGAACATTCATTATATTTGAAAATAAACTATTAATATGAGTTAATATGAAAATGCATTTAATATTTAGAGAGAGTTCCTACACTAATAAAAGCATAGGTGAATGTATTGCAACTGTAGATTTTAAGAGAAAAAACTATTAAAGTATACATTTTAATTGAGCTAAATTGCACGTTTAATTTAAAAGTATTTCGATATTTATAATGGCTCAAACAATTCTAGCACCATTAACATAATTAAACATAATAATACATTGTTTCTTAATTTTTGATTATCATATACACATACAGTACAGGCCTACATTTCTAACTATGTCCTTACTCCGGAAGGCACACACAATACTGTAATAAGAGTTATTGAAAGCTGATTCCTTGCAGCGCAGAGTGCAAGTGGAAGCCTCCAGGCCTCCACTTTACGCAGTTTGCTATCGATTGGGTTGCAGGCAACGACGCAATTAGCGCAGGTGGGTCAGGCTTTATGGGTGACCTCATTGTCACGTCTGACTCACAACTCAGAGCAGGTACTTAAAAAACAAGTGTGCATGCAAACGCATCGGGGTTTGGTCTGAAAATGACGCAATTTTCAGGCCACAAACAGAAATGTGAAGATGTGCATTTTGTTCCTCACCTCTCTGTTTGGCGGTCTCGTAGTCGGCTTTGCACACGAGCCTGCTGTCCTCCATCAGATAGTACTCGTCACCTGTGGCCAGTTGCCTTTTGCACACGATGCAGGCGAAGCAGTGCAGGTGGTACACGAAGTCCTGCGCTCTCCTCACCACCTGTGTGGGCGGTATGCCCTGCTGACAGGCTGCGCACTTGGTCCCGAATCTCCTTTTGGAAATTAGACGTTTTTCATCAATACATAATAACCTTCGATCAATTAATTCTAAATAGTAAAAGATTTATTTGAAAAAAAAGTGTTTTAATAGTTTTACTCACTTGAAGAAATCCTCTTTGCAGTAGACGCTCTCGCCCCTGCTGAAGCACTTCTCGGACAGTTGCGCCTGGCAGTCGCTGCATTTCAGGCACTTGCTGTGCCAGTGGCGATCCAGCACTTTGAGGATAAAGCGGTCCACGATGTGTTGATTGCAGCCTGCACATACTGGGATTTCTGCAGGAGACATGATGGAATCGTTTTGGCTAATTCAATTTATACAGTTACTTGCATGGGGAAACATTGTACTGAGTGATATCTGATCCAGCTTATTGTCCTTAATATGTCTACGCGTACTTAAAGTAATTATCTGTTAATGTACACACGTTTAATTATGCAAGACGGACGCTCAAAAATGTGACGTCACCCTTCAAATCAGAAATTAATATGAATATATCTAAACAATGACTCACCTTCTTGTCTTTTTTTAATGTTTGAAATATTTGGTTGTTTGGTAGTATTTTTTTAATCTATAAATTCAATGATATCAAATTGTATTTGATAAATTACCTATATCCAAAATCAATTAATCTACTAAATCTATCAAAACAACTAAGTACCATACTACCAGATCATAATCATAATTGTATTGCACAGTCAAACGCAACCCAACATTAAACAACTGAAAACATAAAGATATTTGTAACGTCCGTCAAACAAAAGTGTTTGAGCAGGGACTTTATCAATTACATAATACACATACACTATGTTATTCGGTTATAATAAACTGTGATCGAAAAAGAAAAAAACGTAAGTCTATGATTTAAACGTATAGTCATCTTATTGTTTAATTTTACATTTTTGTGGCAAAAAACGTTTCATGTGTTTGAAACATGCTTTGGAATGATTCCGAATACATATGGACATCAGAGAAAATTGTAGCGATAGCAGACCACCACACTTTCTGAGATTTATATCGAAATGTGCTTATTCTGCCAAACGATTTTACTAGAATAAAATAAATTCACATAAATCCAACAGTGCAGATCAAAGTTAGCAGGATTCTTTAAAGAAAAGGCATTTGATATCCATAAATGAGGAGTACGCTTCAGGATCATCTTGGGAATTAATAACTCGTTAATCGAGTGGTGATCGGCTGTTTTTTTATTTTGTCACGTGTCATCATCTTTAACAAGCAGCAGCATATTTTTGCAAGGTCAGTTTCAGAAAGAGAAGCCTACAATATATACAAAATAATCTCCATTTGAGATATTTGAACACAATAACGAGTGCTTAAGAGAAACGCTGTATTAAAGAAAAAAAATAGAAATCTGTATGCCAAGTATGACGTTATCATTCCTCCTCATTATTAATTGAATAATGCTCAAGCACTTTATATTCTATCCGTGCAAGGAGTCTTGTTCCTATTGTTCTGTTGTAGACAATTCATGGCACATTAATGAACCATTTCTTCTGGCATCACCAGCGAAACACTGCACAAGTGTGCTGCCGGGAGCCCCGTCAAGAACAGGTGTACACAGGCCATCATTTATTCAGTGCGCTCTGTAAAACTAGAAAGCTGCGGCCTATAGGTGAAACCAATAAGGTGTCCAAGCAAATTGTTAGCCTTAGTGGGCCCACTTGGAAGATTAAAAATAAACATGCATGCATATCCAAATTGCAATTTTGTGCGTAAATGTGCATTATGTAACGTTGGAGCAGGTGAGGTTCGATGAATCACATAATACTGTCGTGCTGAGAATGGGCCTGTGTAAATGAACACATTGGGGTCTCTTATTATTTAACATACAACCATTCAACCAAAGCTCCTAGAAAAACGTATATATAGTATACAGAAACGTATTAGCAAGAACATGTATTCTTCAATAAAACCGTCTGGACCGTGACCAAAACGCTTTAGGTTAGACTCAACAATGCGTAAAAACAATTTCCCTGGAGTAAGCCTCCCCAAAAGAGCACTACATATAAAATATGATACATGTACATTTGAACGATCATTCAGATAAATCAAAGGTCAAATAAAAGCCTGATGCATAAAAGATCTGGAGCAACTCAAATGGCACATGTCCTCTGTCTCACCAGCTGTAAAACTGTTTCGCTCGACAGGACAATTTGCCGGAATTAAAGCCACTGCACATCATTCATTATCCATGATAGTAAACACTAATTTAACATGATGGAAATATTATCAACAAACTGCAACTACAGCCAATAGCAAAGGTCCAAATACGCTACAGTATAGGCTACAAAATATGCAAGCAAAACAATGCAAAAACGAACCAATTGATTACATGTTGGCTTCCGGTTACCTTTCAGTAGCTCCTCACTGTGCGACAGCAAAGCAAGGAGCATCTCCGTGTTTTTTGGTGTCTCTTTTAGAGAGTTGCGATCACCATGTCCATCCATAGCTCATGATTATATTAAATCAAATATATCTTGTTTGGTTTATATCCACACGCATATGCATGGGATCAAGTGTTGTCAAATGGGTGTACCAGGAGCCCAAAAGCGAACACGAGCGCGCAGTGGAGTTTGCTTTTATGCTTCACTGAGTTGAAGCCTGTGCTGGATTACGCTGCGCCGTTTCCTGGGCGACAGGCAGATAGATTAACATCACCTACCGAGTACCCTACCCGGAAGAGGAATACACATGCAGGAGGTGAGAGGAATAACCAATAGTTTTACTGTTGTGGTATAGATATATACTATTATAACTCGCCAAAATGATGAAAAAAAAAGATATAGAATCATGTCTGTTATTTTTATTTTGTTACCAAACTGCAACTGAAATATAGTAACATCCACTTTGAAACTCAAGAGATCTATCTATGCATTTTCACCAGATTGGACGACATGATTGCCCTTTTTTCGATAATATATAAAATGATAAATACAAAAGGTAAAGGCTTTTAAACAGTGATCATGCTATGAGAGTTACATAATGCATGCAAATACCACTTTGAAAAAAGGTAAAATGGTAATATTATGTAATTGATAACGATATACAGGAGTAAATGCGATATATTTTCTTAACTGTTTTCAGTTAGAAGCCCAACATGGCATTAGTTAAGATAGATACTTATGACATAGAATGTTAATGATCCCTGCGTGGACTTAAAACTGATGCAAATGAACACTTAAAAACAACAAAACGAACTCGATCCACAGCCTCCAAAAAATACAGGGAACTAGACACCATTATGTTGTTGACTCATAATGTGAGTGTGTGGAGAGGACTCCCCTGGGCTTTCCGTTTTTAATTCGGATTCCAGCTCTGCCATGCGCAAAGGAGAGATTGGGCCCTGATGGGAGACGTCTTTTAAAAACCTTTGCCTTTTTCATTAATTAATATTATTTCCTGCAGAAAATAAAACAAACAATTGTTCTCAATTAATCGCTCTATTTAACAAACGGGTAACATTATTTCTACCTTGGAACAAGATACAAAATACATGGTTTTATTTGTCTATATTATTAATATGATTACACAAAATTCCAATAACAGTATACAACTACTTGCTAATAAAGCAATGCATAAATCAGATGCTCTGATCAGATGTAACAATGTCATTTCGAATATGGTACACACACACAACATACACGGCCTCACGCACACACAATCTTCATCTCATGTGCTCAAAGACAAGTGTTTATTTAGGGGAGAGATTGGCTGTTCAATAACATGTTGATCGGGCCAACACCCCAATGAATTTTATTGACACTGATCTTTGGCACAAAAGAGCGCCTTGGGAAATCACAGGTAGTGCCACAGCAGCCGGGCCGCTGATGAATCCAAAATCAATGTCCTATTTGCCTGCATTTTAGAAGTATATGAAAGACGTTTTGGAGAAAGGTGCGGGGTTCATGGGTGCCCCTCTTACTTTCAGCTTTGTAATATTTTTATGTCATATTGATCGCTCACTTTTGAGGGGGTGAGCCCGGCAGTAATGCAACAACAAAGCGATAAAATGACCATCAAAGACAGGGTCAGTCAGTTAGAGAAAGACACAAGAATGATCAGGTAAATTCACGTTTTTTGTTTTATTTTTTTTATTTTTTATTGTCTCAATTTACATTTTTGTATTCGGCTCAAATAAATTAGATAACCCGTTTAAAAAATAGGTTTGAGGTTTATTCTCCATAATCTATATTTTAAATCAAATGAATGTTTTGTGTTGCCTTATGAATGCAGCCTTACAATAACAAAAACGATAATTTGTGTAACTCGCCTAAATAAATAAAACATGTATTTTCCAGCTTTGGACAACAGTAAATAATTATACAAGTCTCCAATAATTTTACTTTTTCCGTGAAGCATCATCACCTTCACTTCCAACTTCAGGTGTCCCACCTGTCAGGGCAGGAATGTGACACCTGTTGAGCATTTCGGGTCGGTGGACTATACGGGGGGGGAGCTGCTCCGCGCCTGCTGGCAGATAGAGTCAGTGGGGTCCGGTGGTCTCCGTATCTGCTCCCTGCACACAGCCCGCACTCCCGTTACAACCACAAGCGGTGGCGTGAAATGACAGCACGCGCATAACATCTGTTCGTGTGATTCTCCAACAATGAAGGCTCATTACAGATTCATAACGTCTCCCACACGCAGCGCAAAAGAAAGCGCCTCTAAATATTCTGTATACATCAACATGGGTTGGTGGATACCAGACTGTTTTCTTCAACTCTTTGTATTTTTTTTCTCACTTTTTTAATGTCTACAAAAAGAATATTTGGAATACAGAAATGATCAAAAGTTAAAGTGAGTGCCTTTCCAAAATAGGATAAAACCAGTTAACAAGGTCTATTTCACGCTTGTCAGAGATCACTGAGCAAAACAAGGGCCGCCTTCAGAGAGCCTGCTGTGCTGATCTGATGTATTATCCTCCATTTTCACGCCAATTGAAACTCATTAACTGACCCCAGGACATCAATTCATATTCATCTCTGCCTGGCTCTTCCCCTAAACCCACATTTTAATGCATGTGCACAGTGTGAATAGTTACAATGGATTTATTACCTTGTCCTGAACTGTACCGGGAGAAATTGCCGGTGCTTTGACAGCTTGATCCCGGGTGTTCAAGCAACATTTTGAAGATGTTCCGATATCCCAACAGAAGAACAGTAGCGTCGAAACGCCTGTGGTCAAAAATTAAATCAAACTACTGCGACGATGGACTCAAACCGGCAGTTTCCTGGAGATGTATCCTCTGGAGTTGAGATCGATTCGAAGGCAGCTCGATTTCTAAAAAAATGTTAAAAAGAAAACCAGTCGACCTTTCACGGTTCGTCAGCCACCGAGGACGTAAACTGTGAATATTCATCAAGTTGCTCTTTGATTCCGCGTGGATAAGCTCGAGGTGGGGTGAAAACAAGGGGCGTGTGGCAGTGGAAAAGTGTCTGACCATCAGCAGCTGACCTGACTGTGAGCCCGGCTGCCTGAGACCTTACTGAAATACTCAAGTACCCGGCGGGCAGCGCTGCCTCTGTCCAGGGTGCTGAAGGGGGAGCTTCTCTACAGGCTGGAGGCGTGTGTGCTCCTACATCCCCCGTGGCTATCTTTAAGAACTCGCACACGCGCACACACAGACACAAACACTTGCCCCCCCCCCCTCCTCCCTCTCCTCTCCTTATCTATGTTTTGGTGCACGTGTCTGTCTTTCACGGGGCACAATGGGGCAATTGGGCAGTGTTTGGGACATTGTTGCATTTGTATCGCTGCGTTTTTCTTTTGTTTGTTAAAACATAGACCGTATATCATTACTGTTGTAAGATATAGCATACATACTGTTATATTAGCTGTGCATCTTAACTGTTGGGAATAGTTTACAATCATTGACAGGTACTAGTTTTACCTAACTAAATTAAAATACTCTTGTTTTTGAAAAAATGACCTATGATTACGGTTAGGTGCAAGTGGAAAAAACGAGTTAAAATATTAAAATGCACAGAGTTTCAATTGTAACACCTTTCTTTTGTTCTTTCTTCAAAACAATGAAATTAATGCATTCTTACAATATTTGAATTCACGCGCTTATGCAGAGCTGGGCTGCATTTTGGCTCAGTGCCATATACATGCCTTTGACACTGCGCCAATTACCACCACAGCGCATAAAACTACTCTGACGGAGTCCTACAGCTTTGATTCAATTTTACTCGCCCAGCACGCCAGGCCACAAGAGCTGTAAGCCAATTAGATCGGTGCTGTTCATTAGTCCATTCAGGGCAATTAGCCTCACAAAGTTGGAAATAAATCATTCTTTAGTCATTGTACTTCAACATCCTCTCTCCCTCATTCCAGAAATTCCACAACAAACACATGGTTTTAAAAAAAACGATATCTATGGATATTTGTTTTCAAGGATAACAAGCACATTTTGGGTGTTTTCATGAGCAGTAATCTCTGGTCAACAAGTCAGTGTGGATCTTTACGCAGATTAAGCGAAAACTGTTTGTAAATCTGGAAGGAGATGTACAGAGTAACCTAAAGCCACTGTAGCAAATAAGATTAGACTACATGAACAACAACAAGCCTGCTTTGAGGAGAGAGTCTTTGCAATTTAACGCAGTGCATGGTTAAGATGGGCATAGTAGTGTCTCATGCACATTTAAAACCTTTTCAAATAAAAATCTCAAATAACCCTCACTGACAATTTTGGAATCATAATCATAAACCTATTGCTTATATTAAAAGACACTATTAGCTTAAGAAGACATTTTAGGGATAAACTAATCAGCAATTAGCAATACCAATGTGAAGTTGTTTTGTAACACTATGCAGATACTGCCAACAAACATTTCATTTCCCTGTATCCTCAGCTCCCCTGCATGAATATCATGATGAGCCAACCCTGAAAACAGGCCAAGGCTTTTATCCTGTTGTGTTTATCCTCTGCAAAACCTAAAGCATCATCACAGAAAATTGGTAAAGATTTAAAACACCTGGGAACTACTTGAGAAAGCAGCTGCAATCAGCCAGTAAGGATCCTCTATTAATATTCAGCATTTGCAACTATTGGAACTTGATTTTATAACCTTGAATATGAGCAGGATCAAAAGGCTCTCAAGTGGATGAGACAAGCCTCGGCCCTTAAGGGTCTCTTGAAAAGAACAAATGGGATGCAGCACATGAAAGCTCTGTTTTCAAGTGAGGGTACTCACCTGAAAAGACAATGGATTTACGAATACAAATCTTTACGGAGATCTGTTGTTTTTCATGTATTGCATTTATCTCAGCTTATGTTTGTATTTTTGCACTCAGAAGAGAAGAACTGCAAAAGCAATTTTCAAGAAGAGAGAAATGTTACCATCAAAGGCCTTAACTTATGACAAAAGTTAGAGTAGACGAATGCAATATATTGATTACAAGCTCCTATAATACACTGCCTATCTCTAGAGGGAGGTTTCTCAGGTCCGAACAGAATTTATTTAAATTGATCAGTCTGCCGGTGTGGCCTTTTATGCATTATAATAAAAATATTGGGGCACATGATCTTGTTTTTTTTTACTTGTCATTTTAAATGTTGCATACGTCAACAAGTGCCTCTGTGCTATCCTGAATGATGCACATAAATGTGAATATGTGTGTGTGCGCATGTGTGTGTAACTGATTTGGGTGACTGAGTGTTACTACGGGGGTCCATGTGCACCCATGCCACCCCTCTGACACCAGTCTACCATTGTGCTGCTGTCATGATCAATCATGTGCTGCTAAGACTGGCCTTGTTCAAGAGGGAGGGGACCAATCACACGCCTCATTACCCAGGCTTGGTTACTCCTAAGCGGAGTAGTCCCAGGACACTCAGCCTGTTGCTGTCTGGAGATAGAGATGAGTAGAGCAAACTTGTGTGTATAAGAGTGAGAGAGAGAGAGAGAAAATATTCAGATAAATAAATAGTTAGCAAGATGATGTCAAAGACGGCAAGAGAATGACTTGTGCATCTGAACAACACACCTCAACAGTGGAAGACTAATATGGGTAAATCGGATCAGATTGAATCACTTGCTGCAAGAGAAATAAATCAACAAAATCTGCAGTGAAACTTAAAAATACAACATTTTTGCTGGAATAAGTTGCTGACCAAAAGACAAGTTTTCCGATAATGCAAACCAAAGCGCAGGGTGTAGATACTGTAGATAAAGGCCCGCCCTCTGCGTCCCCTGAGCAACCAGCCTCTAGTTTTCAATCCTAGCAAGCAGCTCTCATTGTTTTGAAATGGCTCCATCTGGCAAGGTTTCACTGACCAGGCCTGCCGTGGCTCGCTCCCCCAGCAGCTGGCTAAACTGCCCAACCGCTTTTCCGCTTGGCCCTCGGAGTAACCGACACTATCTGGTGGCTTTGCCCCTCCAACACACTCACTCAAACACACACACACAATAACACACAAGGTTAACTGTCCTCCGGCCTACCAGTCGTGGGGTCAGCTGGCTGGAGGAGAGGAAGGGGAGGGAGGCCTGCTGGAGGGGTGGTGAGGGGTGGAATGGGTGACACCATTTAGCCCTTTGTTATTCACCCAAGAGAATGGGAGAAATGTTTCAAAAGTGCTTCAAATGTACCGTACATTGGAAAGGATATTTGGGAGCTTAAAGAAAATAGAAAATGGACAAACACTCAAAGTCAGCTCTATGAATCCCCTATACTTCTTATCTTTATGGGCTTAGCTCAACAGCTGGTCCTTCAGAGTCGAATGCAGGTTTCTTTATTTGTGCATTAGGGTCTACTCTAGGCTAAAAAGGCTGCCACCTCTGCCCGGCATCAGCCCCTTTGAATATTGATATGCTAATGATGAACAACACAGGGAACAAAGCCTTACTGCTACCACTGGAAAGCGACACAATGGCCCTTCAGTCAGGCCTTGACACTTTTACCACCCAACATGTGTCCCTGGTTTCATGCTCAGACAATAAAAGGCCAACAACTGTCCAACCATTTCAATGGGGGGATGTTGTTCCTCTGTTCCGACGCACTGTCTGAGGACCCGACTGGTTACGTTGTGTTTTACCAGTCTTTGTCCTGGGTGGGAAATATCAGCTTTTGGGAGCAATGATAAGCCACCACCCCAGAGGCAGACATAATGCCTGGGGGGTCAAGGGTCAAACCTTTCAGGCAGAGCTGAGGCTTGACCTAGCTTGTCATTACAGATGTTGGCCTGCTGTGGGGTCTATCGGGTTTGCAGGTGGTATTTGTTGGTAGAAATAGCATATATAGAAAATAAATATTATTAAAGACCTTAACAGCGATATGAGATTTACATCTATAGGCTGATTTAAAGTCAGTTATGTACAGTAGATCAGCTTTAGAAGGTTTGATAGGATAGACTATTTATTTCTGTTGTGGCATGTTTTGATTAAAAAAAAAGCTTCATTGTGACAAAGGGCCAATGGTAACTGGTGCAACACATGCAATCAAAACAGTGGCACCTTTTTTAACTTGATCTTTCCTTATTTAAGTTCATATATGGTTGTATTCAACTGCTCTTAATACTCAGCTAACACAATTTAATATTCCCACATACTTACAGTACTTAGATGTTTAAAATATAACTGATGTCCTCTAATGTCTCTGGTAATGTAATTTTATAATGTTCAATAAAAAAAAGAAGCAGAATACACAATTGTTTATAACATTTCCCCTATACAAATATGTTATTCCTGTTTAAGTGTGGGGCAAGTCTTTGAAAACAGGCTTTGGGGAAGTAAGGCAAATATTATTGTTACAGTTAGGGTTAGGGTAACTAGAAAAGGTCAACAGGTTTACTCACTGAATCTCTAAATATCAGAATGACTAAAGTGTAAACCAACTTCCTGACAAACAAATATTACGATCTAACAGAGGCACTTTAAAGAAGTTAATATTTCTTTGCAATACTAGCAAACCTTGGAATGACACCCCATGGCTCAATTTAATGTTGTGTTTTGATTTTTAAGGAGGTCACGAGGGGCAGTGTGCTTATAATTGAACTCTAGAGCTAGACCTCCGATCTGGACCAAAACTATGAGCTGAGCAGATAAGTCATAGCTCCCTCTGTGCAGCATGAAACAGCCACAACTATGGTTTTGTTTTTTAACTCAACTTACGTTTACCACTATCCCAATCCCATCGTTACTCCGTATCAACCTTTTAAAGTTTCCACAGTCCCTCATTGATCTATCCCTTTCTTTACCCATCAGTAGGTGGAAAGTCAAGAGAAAGGGTGATTAGCGACTGCACTGGGGGAACCCTCACCTTCAATGATAGATGTAATCATTCAACTGGAAAATGAATGTATTTATTATTAGCAATTTATTTGCTAATTAATCATATACCATGTCCGAGCATGGAACCAGACAGCCAGCTTGCCATGAGTATGACAGGGTCAGCTGTTTAAAAGGTAGCATTTATCATGGTGTCGCTGTTAGATGTCATTATTGCTGAGCTGGTTTCTGTTTCGATAAATGAGGAAACAGAGTTAGGAACAGCGTATATACTACTGGGGTTTATTTATTTTTAGTAATAATACCTTGATGTTATTGTTGAGAATGTGCATGTCCATGCATTTTGAGAGGTTAAGCAGTTTGTTGTCATGTTTGTAACATGATGTACTTTTCCCCTTAATCACTCCCGGGTCGCCACGCTGCATTGGGAGTCAGTTTTGAATTGTCTTAGGCTAACAGGCTTATGGATAAATATGGTTGTTTGTATAGGGTTAGGGTTAGGGTGGTGGAGGGCATGTGTTTATTTTTGCCTTTCTTTTTTACTGAAGGGAGGGGGAGTGGGTGGGGGTCTTAACATTACGGATAAGAGGCGGCCCGGCACACGCCTGCCTGACGGTCGCTAATCCCACAGTCTCAGACTCATGACCCACTTTCTTGGAGGAGCGTGATGGAGCAGCAGCCTCTTACTCAGGAGGAGCCTCCAGACGCAGGGTGGAGGGGTCGGAGGGGACCCCCCCCCCTACTCTGTCAAGACAAAGGAAAAGACAGACACTTGTGAAGACTCCTGAAAGCCAAATAAGAGGTTCAGGAATACTAATACCTCAACCTGATGCTCTTATCATTCTATCTAATAAATAATTCAGAGGATGTGCCACTTTGTTCTCCCTGCAAACTTGTTGGAGGTGTCTTGTTCTTTCACATGTGCTTTAGAGTCCTCAAAAGTATTTCAGTCGACTTATCAGGAAATATATAATTTTATCCAACTTTAAGTGAAGATTCAATATCTAGTCATTGGTACAAAGTTGCAAACATGCCTACTTCATTACTTTGACCTTCATGTCAGATGGACTATGATTCTCTTTGGGATGCATCCCAACACTTAATGCTCTTGTGAGATAAAATGACTCTTTTGTTTCCTACAGTAAACCGAGACCAATAACAATATGCAAACATCCGAGCCATTTCCTGATTAAACAAATAAATTTAGCAGAGATCATCCATTATTACAAAGGAAATTAAAAGAACAGCTTCTTCATTATTGTGTCTTATCCCTTGAAAACATACTGACCGAAATCATGGCACGCGCCACCTCCAAATAGGTCATAATGCCTTGATGTATTAGATCATATCAACACCATTCTGCATATCTTATTTTTTTTATTAACCACCACCTGCCCCTCCTCTTATATTTTTGTTGTTGAAAACATCTCCCCACGCGCACCACAATACACGCCGCTCTTACTTCTCTCTTTATCTTAATCCCTGGCAGACTTTAAGTGTCTGGCATCGGGGCAAAATCCCAAACTGGAGAGGAGCGTGTTTGGAGACCTAATCCCCTTACCCATAGACTCGAGTTGCCCTAAATTCACCTCGACCAAAGTAGGCCAAGAACAAGGAGCCACAACAGAGAGGCAAGCGGCTTCACGAGGGGCTAAGCGTTATCATGCTGCTACACACAGACAAGAGTGACACACACGTTGGCATACACACACACAGACGGACCCATGGACAGATGACGTATAAGCTGGTATTCAGAGCAGTAAAGAAAAGCTGACATACACACACACCCAGATGCTAACCTGAAAATTAGACACACTTGCTTCCATGGTTTCTTCCTTACAAAATGCTGAGACACCCACACCAACTCCTGCTGTACTCTTCTTATGTCATCTCCTGTTTTCCTGATAGTTAGCAAACACCTTCCAAGGCTCGTCATGGCCACCGGAAGGGAAAACATTTATTTAGACCCATTTCTCCTGATTAATTAATAACTTTCTTTCAGTGTATAGGGGCCTACTGGGTCTGACGCCCTTCTTTCAGTTTGGCCGGAGGGGCCGGAGTATAAGCTGTGAACACAAATCAATAATTTTCTAAATCAAATCCCCCATATGCTGTTTTAAGCAACCTGTGAGCTTGTGCAGATAATACCCTGGCTCAAATATCTGTGGAGGAACACATAAAAGGCCCCCTTTCAAATGCTTGGTGGACAGTATTGCTTCCAATATAGCGACATAGAAGCCTCTTTAGGAAGCACAAGCCATGATAAGAGGTAACTAAAGACACACTTCCTACGGATGAAGTCATGTGATATAAACATGGGCAAAGTGGTTCCCTCAAATACGAAAAGATAGTGCTGAATCTAATCCTTCCCTAATCAGAAATAATAACAACTTTGTAATTATGTTAAACTCTTACATTTATTTATCTTTAGACATAGTCGCTCAATTATTGGTGGTATATTGCATTCTCAGACACATGGTTTATCATGCAAAGCAAAACCACTGAAGAATTACAGTACCAGTCTTTTGCTGATTAAAAGTAAAAAAAACGTTCCATCATAACACAAAGGACAAATGACCACATTTGCAAAGTTTTGTGTTATCATTTCCCCCAGAAATATAAGCTAAATGCAACCTTCGGAAATGTATTGATATATTCACTGTTTTCACGATGTGAAGATAAATGTATATTTAAATCAATGTTGAGTAGTTTGTTGTGTTTGGTTAATATATTCATGTATATATTGATTCAAATATTTTTTTCTCTTTACATTACAAAATCAGTCAATACAGCAATGCATTTTAAAAGGTTGCATTCCTGCATGAAATCAGAACATGTTCTAAATTGAATATTACTGCAAAGTACAGAAACAAATTTCTCGAGACAAAAATGTATGATGTTTTGAACCTGATTGACGAGTCGTTATGAAATGCAGTGTTTTAAAGTGACTGATTCCTTAAGTTTTATAAAGAGAAACATGTGCAAAGTGTTGCAAAAAGTGCCATGTCAACTGGGTACAAAGCAGAGAAAACGTTTAGAGGGACTTTAGCTGAGATTCAGTTGTAATAGTAGTTTTTGTGTGATTTTATTGTGTCAGTAACCAAACTATTGTAATTTGTTTTATAATATTCACCTTAACAATTGTTCATCTTGAGTGATCTCATGCCACAGGAGTAAACAACACTGCCACCCTTTGGTCACCAAGAGAAAATCCAACCATACAGACACGTTGACAGAGGATGGTTCCAGGATTTGCTGGAAATCAAAAGCCTTCATAACATTACAGAAAACTGAGAAACACTGGATTCAACAAGCTATGATTCTATTCTTAGGGGATTGTTGGAGGCCAGAGCATTGTCTTGGGGATTGCTGCAAGATAACGGGCGTTCAAAGAGGTTTATAGCTAGAGCTGAGAGACTTGAGCTGCGGTTGGATTCTCAGATTTAAAGGCTCATCCACTGCTTTTCTCTTCCCACCCTCCCTCTCTTCATCGTCTCACAAAGCTCTCATGCGGGCCGAGTTCTGGAGTAGATTAGGTCTGATTTTTCCATTATGCAAATTGTTTTCCCCGTCCTAGCCCCTGTCATCACTTAGTTTTGTTGATAGATGGCTCTATCGATATTACCAAACAGCACACAAAATAGCCTTTTTTTTGTGTGGTGCATTATAACAAGCCACATGCGCCTTTTGCCCATCTTTCAGAAATTATAATGTCCAGATGTTTGATTGACACTGCCTAAAAAAACAAAACAATGTTAGAGAAAAGGTGTTATTTTTATAAATCTGATAGATGTGTTCATCACATATTGTTGCACCTACAGTACAGATCATAAATATGTTGCGTATGTATTTATATTTGACCATAAATAATATGAGGCATAAACTCCACTTTTCTTAAATCCCTTTGAATTCTCTAGAAGTTTACTACATTGGTACATATTTTTTGAAATATAAAATTGTAAAAGAAATATATAAAAAATGTAAAATTACATAATCTTAAAAAATGTTTATATGCACGTCTTGTAAATCCCACTGATTAAATCAGCGCGGTCACAGATTGAAAATAATCTTCATACTGCCACACATGAGGTCAAGTGTTCTTAAACAGGCTATAAGCATAGGCCATATGATAAACCAAAGCTTTACATATTTAGCGGGCTGAAGACCGACCCTATTTACCAGTAAAATAAGCTGCATTTGGAACTCACATACTGGGGCAGTGACAAATTATGTACGTATTGTTTTAACAGCATGCTGCCACACCTCCTATTCCTTGTTTTTAAAGCACCTTTTAACCCGGCCTCATCAGTAGCTCAAAACGTGGGGTCTGTATATCACCCAATATTTTATGTATTGTATATGGGGGATATTGGAGCCCCATTTTGTGATGAATTTGTTTGTTTGGAAAAAAAATCCTAACATTTCCGCTTCCTGTTATCTACTTTACGCATACCTTAATTTAATTGAAAGGACATTTCCAGTATTCTGTAATAAATTGTGTGCAATTTAGTAATGCTTCCTTATACCTTTGAAACGGCAGCAGAGATCAATAGCAGTGTCTGACTAATGCTTTTCACTATACTTCTTACAGTTATTTTGTTTTTTTACATGATCTCACACTAATCAGAGAAGAAAGAAGAAGCAGAACAACCTAATAATACCAGTTATCTGCAAGATAAAGAAAAGCAAAATGATAGTTTTTAAGGATTGCTATCATTCCCCAAAATGAATAGCTTTCTGTTAAAACGTTATAATATATGTGCAGAATTCCCATGTTTTCCACCTTCCCATGGGACACACTATTGTCCTACTGTATTTATCATTTCAGGGAGTATACTTTCTCTTCCTAATCAGTGCACTTTTTTCTTCTAAAAGCAATCTTTAAAATGTTTTTCACTAGCAAAGAGGGGTTCATGCCATGATCAACAGGAGTTTTTAAATGACAGTGTATGTGCAGTTGGAGCTGTGATAAGGATGTTCCCTCCTCTGCGTTATGAGCGACAGCAGAATGAGGATTGTTCGGCCGCTCAGGTACAGCAGTAGAAAGTTGCTTAGTTTCAAAAGCGAAGCAAACACAAACCAATCCCGAGCTGAGGAACACCATATACGGCTCTCAATGATAACAACCAATCAGAAAAAGGTAATTATATTTTATTAATATATTTAGGATTGTGTTTTTACTGAGTTGGGAATGTGGATCCATCACAATGGGCAGAAATGGAAGACAACGACCGATACTTTACTTTATAAAACACCTTGAATGTCAAAATAGAAAAAATATAAGGACAACAAATGTATAATAATTTTTACTCATGGTCAATGATTTATTTTTACCCACCCATCCAATGTTTAGCGCAGTTGAAAAATGACAAAACAATACTGCAATGTATTTACATTTTTTAAGCCATATGTATGCACTAATATCCATTTATAGTAAGGAATGCGTTCCTTCATTCACAAACATGTTCCCTTGATATACTTACAATAACCCTGAAAAACAAAACATTTTAAGAGTACCTAATAGATGCAGGCAGATGGTTTTGTTTTTGTAAAATGGGCTGGCTCACAAATGAGAAACAAATTTGAGTTGCTCAGTTTAAATCTGAAATCAGCTTACCTCAATCTCCTTTTGCTTTTGTTGCTCCTTGTTGTCTGTAATGAGCTGCTGCCAGGCACAAGATCCCCCAGATATACGACTGGAGGATTAAGGCGAACGCACAACAAAACGTAGAGAAAGAATCAAAACAGTTTTATTTTAGAAAAGAGCATATAGGAGAATGAAGTAGCTGATTTTAGAAGCTTATTATTTCAATTGTACAAGTTGAGTTTCATCAGAATAAGTGGTTTCCATTGCAATAATATAATGGCTGACAAAAACAAATACAGTATAAACATACTCTGAAGATTAGCGGATGACAGTTTGTCCTCTAGGAACATTTTTCTTATAATCCCTAGTTTGTGAAAGCACAACCTCTGAATAATAGGGGCATTTGACATACCATTAAACTGACAAGACCGTTAAAATCATAGTCGAATGGTATATGATACCATACCCTTAATATGCAAATAGTTTATGATAGTGATATGATCAGTATGAGGAAAATACAACTCATAACAGCAAATTAATTTAGAACAGCAACATAAAAGGCATTAAGATGTTTGTGTTAATGAGGATTACATGTTTTTGAATGTTTCTTGCACCAAATTCTAAAATTCACCTTGGATCTGCATTTATTTATGGGGATAGTCCTTTAAGCATATTAGACATATATGTAATGTTTGTAACTTTTATTTCCTGTTGTGGTGGGTTAAGGAGACAGGGAGGTGAAAGATGTGGGACTCTATACGTTAACATCATTTCCAAATACGGTATGTGAATCTCATTAAACCTGTTCATGTTGCTACCAGCATAATATGCCATAGAAGGAGCACACAAGACTTGATACACTGCAACCAAAATCAACAGGATTGTAAACATTGCAACATTTAAAAGCCAATTCTAGGATAGCTTATGTCCTTTATCTCACTTTGACTGAAAATGCATTGATAGTCAAACCAAAAATGTGATATGGCCTACAAATTCTGTATTTTACAAACAACCGTGTTCACATGGAACCCAATGACAAATTACAGATTTGATTAGATATAAAAAATAATAGCAACCATCTTATTGTCAATGCAAGGGTTACAAATATAAATAAAAAGGTCAAGAAAAAGAGCAACTCTGGAAATAAACCACACAAACAATAGCAATGAATAAACCATTAGAAGATTAGAAGACAAAACCAGATTAGGACATTTAGAAATATGGATGAAGCAGAAAAACAAGCTTAATTGAGTGCTGACTTTAAATCCCATTCAAAAAGCAACACAAGGAATTGAGAAAAAAAGGAATTACAAAGGTTCTATTTTTGCAAGGTCATCATTTTGTTTGGTATTCTATTAGGTGGTCATACCATGTAGATCCTATCATATACTCTTTTGTCTCCCATATAGAAAACGTTTGTCATTCACTAGTGCTATGCTGCTCTCCTATGGTGAACCTCAGGTACTGCAGATAAGATACAATGCTTTTGTGAAATCCTCAATTCCATGTACAACCAGAGGTGGTGAGGCGAAGTACGTGGGTAAGGTACAATGTGGGACACCTAGTGGTTAAAGCGTGTTATTGAATTGTATTATTATTATTATTATTAACTAACAGAATAAGAGACCTGACAGGTGATGGTCTGAAGTTGACCTGGCTGCACAGTCACAGAGGCTGGCTGTGTCAACTGTTCACACTTCACACCGGTACAAATAAAAAAAAAATTATATGACAGATTATCCTGTTAAACAGCAGTATAATAAGTGACTCGTGCAGAGAGAGACTCACTTCCAGCTTCCAGCAGCAGCAGCAGCAGAGCTACAGAGAACATGATGATGATGATGATGATGATGATGATGATGATGATGATGATGATGATGATGATGATGATGATGATGACTCTGAGAAGACGTGAGCTCCTGATCCCCTTTAATCTCCACTGACAGTCTCTCATGTGAAGGCCTTATAACTGTATCACAATGGAGATTACTGAGTTTGCATAGAACCAAACACATTGCATATTAATATGAGACGGACTGGAGATAGAAAATGGAGCTTGTTATTGTTACTATTACAAGAATACAATCACATCAGTGTTTAAAGAGTCTAGAATCAACTTTGTATACTTTATTTTTGCAAAAACAGATAATTAACATCTGGAGCTCTTTTAATGTCCTTTTTGATTATTGTTACACCAGGTCTTGTCAAAACCTTTATTCCATATTCAATATCCATTACTAAAC
>NW_011350234.1:27008-39586 GCF_000735185.1 Notothenia coriiceps
CTAGGGGGGGGAGCGGGAGCGGCGAGGGAGGGGAATAGGGTCTTTGGTTAATATTTAGTTAGCTACTCGTACTACTCTACCGACGACAGCAATTAATTAGAAGTTATTTATGGTAGAAGCTCTGGGTCCCTAATTCACACACGGGAGAGGTGGGGGGAACAGGAGCAGTGGGGGTAGCAGGGGGGGGGGAGGGGGAGGGGAGCGTGGGGTTGTGTCGTGGGGTGGGAGAGAGTAGAGAGCGGTATCTACAAAGACTTGTACTTAATACTTCTTTTTTTTCTTTCTTTTGTTGTCGGTTCCCAACTCGGCTCTCTCCCCTTACATGTTTACAGGTTTTTGGACCTAACTCGCAACCGACGACTACCACCGCTGGAACCCCCCAGGAGCACGGCTTCGACCTAATGAAGAGAGAGGCCCCTTTCTGTTTATCGCACCAACCTTTGTCAGTTCTACCTTTCGACCCGTGAGGTCCAGTCCTATATCCACGTTACTTACTTAAATGTCTGCACGATAAAGAGTTCTGTCAGTTGTACGGGTACTATAGGATTCTTTACATCTTTTTAGTATACTTTTTACATTTTAAGGGTCATTAGTCTCCGTCTCCGTCGTGGGAATAAGTCTTAATTTGATAAAAGTGGTTGGAGTATTGATTTGATTAATTTATATTCCCCTTCTCAAGTATTAATGTGACGTGCAACATATCTTAGGGTGGACTTTTTTGACTTCTTTGCGACTGAAGTAAATTTACATAATACAGTTGTCTCAAAGTGGTATTCACATAAGTCCGATCAAATTTCGTTATTATAATGCAAATTTTATTTTTCAAAAGTTGAATTTATAATACCGACAACGTTGGATTTGCGATTATCGGTCAGTTCTACTCTTAGACAGCTGTTTTTTGTGAAATTTTTTTTCGCGTTGCAAAAGTCAAAAAGGCACGTCCTCTTTGAGTGATGGGGGGATTTTAGTCAATTTGGTGGTGTTTCACTGGTCTATTTGACACTCTGACACGACTGTCGCGTCCATTTGCCGTCCAGACAGCGACGCGAATATAACACTGCCTACTCGGAAGGACAAATACAGGTCCGGTTACTCACTTCTGGTACCGAGGACCTGTGTACAAAGACGGAGAGTACTAATGGACAACGGAGGGGGGGGTCCGGTCCCCGGACGGGGAGGGATGTCCCGGTTAGGTGCGTCCGACTGGTAGCCCCGGCCGGCGTAACGCGTCCCCCCCGGGGGCGGGTCTCCAGAGAGTCGACAACACGCGTCAAGAAGGCGCGTCAATAGAGGCGCCGTGGGGGCGACTGTGCGCTCTCAACTCCGTTCCCTCCCAGTGCAGTACATTGGGGCTGTGGCCGCGTTCGTCTTCCCTTTTTTTGTGCTTTGTACTTCTTTGATCTCTTAGTGAGCTTTCCACCAATAACATACTTAAAACTGATATTCGAGTTCTAACCCGGTTAACCGGTATAATTTTGGTAGTCCCCGACGTTAAGTGTTGGTACTTTCTTCCGTCACGAGAACGAAACTCCCCTGCAAGAGGGAGATGCTGAACTATTGTTAACACAGGAGCAGGACACAGTACAGTGCATGACTTTGTGTTGGGATTTCAAGCTTAGATTTCTAAAAAGGATTGTTATATCTCTTCTCACTGTAGTACGGTCTTTTCAAACGACATTGCCCAGCATACATGTTTCAACAGCCCTGAAAGGAATCCCTCCCAGAGTCTATTTAAACCAAAGCAACTTCTCATTACTTGTTGTAACCAAACCTTAAGGGTGTAGGACATCATTACGTGCTCTCACTGCTTTCTATCCAGTATTTGTGCTGTGACTGTAGGCATATTGTGGATTTAACACAATTTTTTTGTCCAAATCCACCTGTTTTTGTATTTAGAAAATAAATAACAATATGCGGTAAATTCCTGGTGACCACAATAGCCTTAAACGTCCTAATCTGAAGCCCCCTTATGTTGAGGGGTGGCTAAAATGGATTAGAAAAATAATATACATTCTTTCTGATGTGGGGTAACAAATCTTAACTTTTGACCGAGACTAAATTACTCTAAAGGTAGATTATTTATTATCTAGCAGTATGCATTGATAAACTCATATTTTCTATAACTCGATAGTGGAACAAGCTGTTTATATGGAAACTGTATCCCTTGCATATGTAGAGCGGCAGCATCCATCAGTTAATGGATTTGTCTCACACTTAGACCGAACGCCCTAAGAGAGGGAGAGGTAGAGAGGTTGAGGAAGAGACACCTTTTTGTCACCAAGCAACAGGGGGGAAAAATGGCAAAAAGATAAATTTCAGCGCGGGGTAAAGGTTCAGGGTTCAAGGTGCAGTCTCCCATCCAAATTTATTTATACCCCTAATAATAATGAGTGGATTGAATAGATTGTTCGTCCCTGACCTTGGTGATCAGGCAAACCTTATGCCACTATATCAAAGCAGACAGGCAGACATGTCGGCGGCTGTGACGGCTGCCACCGTCGGCCCAGAGATGGAGGGAAGGAAGAAAAGGTGGAGGGAGGGCGGGAGGTATGTAGAGCAGAAGTGATGGGAGGTGAAGGGGCACCGTGTTTGCATTTTGTATGGAATGAGGGGTGTGGTTGAAGGACACAGAGGAAGGGCAAATTTGCTGCGTGTTTTGTTTTTACATGTGTGTTTACTACCAGTGAATGTGTGTGTTAGTGTGTGTTTGCATTTAAATGACAGAAAACCTCAAAATTCTACACTATATTTGAACTGGTCCGTTTGTTGACTAATCTCCCTTAATCTTGAACATGAGGATGTAAAAATGATAGTATCGTATCCTATAAAAAATGACAGCCCTCTTTTTTTATTACTTACCAAAATTGTTCATGTTTTTGGTACATTTTAGGGACTTCAAAATTAGGCTGAAATCTAAACTAAGGTACATTTAATACAGTACAGTACAGTAATGGTTATGGTTTAGTGTTCAAGCTGACTTTTTTGCGTATATCAGTTGACAAAATGTCTCTTCCTTTTGCACGAATAAATACAAATTTCTGAGGCTAGTCTCTGGCGGCACATTATCCTCCTGATTTCCACATCAAAACCTTTATCAACTTTGCCCTCACACAATCTCCCTGCACACATCCCTCCTGAGACAGGACCATCACTTGAATCTCTGCGCATTAGCCATCAAAGAGCCATCCCGGGCTACATTAAATGTATTTAGATCTTACAAAGTGCTCCCCCTTGAATCCATCACTTCTTTCAATGACTTAAGGAGCAAGAAAAAGGAGGTTCAGGAGGAGGGGGTGGCTAACAGAAGAAAAGGGAGCTCAGGGATTTACGGTGACAAAATGCCGGGGTCAGGCAGGGTGTGTGGCGGAGGTATTGATCAGTGAGGCATACAGCGCACACGTGGCCCGAACCCTGACCCTTAAATAGCGAATGAATCTCAATCCAATAGACTGGAGTGTCTGGTACAGCTTGCACACACAGAAACACATAAAACACACACACCACACAAATATATATGTGGAAATACATTCACAATCCTGCTGCCATTGCTGCCTAAACAGCACCCCCCAAATCAATATCAGCAGAGAATGATTTCTACATTACAGAATCGAGGGTATTAATAAAAGAAAAGGTGGGCATGCTTTTTTATTAAGAGCGAGAAAACAAAGAAAGGTGACATTGTATTTCCAGTTGTAGCTGGCTGATTCAGCAGCTACATTATTTAAATACATAAGAAAACCCAGAAAAGGAGATCACTTTAGGAGCAACAAAAAAAGACAACCTGTGCTCGCAATCCTGAAACAAGTCAGTGCTTTATCCTTTGAACAGCAGGCCGCTTCACACACATGATGGAAACATCGTAATGGGTAAAAAGAAGGCAGTAAAAGATAGAATACTAAGTCCTACTCAACATCTAATTACACTAATTGAATGAAACAAAGCAAAGGGCATACCATATTCACAAAAGAGAAGAATGGTGTTACAGTAGCAGAGAAGCGTGAAGAAAAAGTAACATGCAGCCACATGGACATGCAGAGTGATATGAACACACTAAGAGAGTTGCATACATGCCAACATGCACAGTATTTATTTATTTTTAAATTATTTTTTTATATGAGAAAAACATTTTTAAAAATGTGTTGCTAAATGAATGAAAAATGTGTCTTTATAAAGGCCATTTTAATACAGATTTCATTTTACAGCATTATCCTTTTGCTATTTCAGTGCACTGTAACATAGGTACACGTTATATCAAACTATATTATTAAAAAAACGATTTCATAATGGTCTGACATAATGGCAAACAATACGCAAAGCATGTTCTTATACAAAACGTTAAATGGTACACTTTACAATATGCATGATTTTATGGGATTACTGGTATATTGAAGTGCTGTTAATAAATCATACTTAACAAAATAAAGCACATTTCTAATCTTCATTTATGTTTCTCGTGAGGTTTATCGAAGTTGAGATCAGCCTCTGTTTCACATTACTTTACATTACAAATTATTGGATTCTGACCTTTTTCAATTTAGGCCCATATGTAGATTGCCTTTAAGTGCATGGTCAAATCTCCAAACCAAAAACTGCTCGGATTATTCTAATGTCAATGAAAGGCTTTCCTCTTTATTTAATGCCTCTGCCCACTTTGCATTTCTGGGATCTTGGTGCTGACACGCATTCACCCTCGGCCCTGCACAGTACGCACAGGCATGACACAAACATAAGGCTTTACTTATAATCACTTCTTCTATCTTCTTAACCCCCTACCACAAACAGCCCTCCCGCCCACACACACACAAACACACAGACACACACACTTATATACCTCCCGCTCCCCAACAAACACAAAACCCTTTTACGTAATGAAATTACATAGAGTCATATGTTACACCGTCGACTAGAGTTATGGGTGCGTTTTACATAAAATTCACATCGGGGGCATTGTCCAAGATGCATGTGTGCATACGGATTTACATTTTAAAGGGTATTAAAGAAATGAGCGAGGTGCAGTAAAATAGGAAGGGTTAAAAAATGAAAAAAGCAGCCCAATTTCCTGTTCTATCATGTTGAATCCTGGCAGCCATAAATAACATGAACACACACCCACTTTCTCTCTCTATCACCCTTATACACACAAACACTTGCAGAAAAAAAGATACTTATATACTTATATGTGAACAAGGTAATTTTCTCATCTTTCTTTTACAGGCGGCACAAAAACACGTTTTTCTGGATCAAACTGTTGACAAAAAATGTACTATTTTGTTTATTTATGCACTGGTTCTTCCCAGGATTAAATCACTTTTTAAGATAAATAAACATTTTAATTTTGATGTCAGTACAGCTTCACCAACTACAGCTATTCTCTACTACTCTATACGTACGTGTGCTTTTCACACTTCCCTGCCTCTCCATCCAGAGCTTTGATCACAGGGGGGCTCAGAACCACCGCCTTTAGGCCAGCCTAGGCCACCCTTAATCCAACATGGCTCGTTGGATTCCAACAAGCAAATCTGATATTTCCAAACACTGGATTATGCTTTTCTTTTATTACTGCTGGAGCTGGAGGAGAGTTAGGGGGTAAGGCCGAACTGATAGGATTACCAGAAAAGCCCGTGGACTTAAATATGAAGGGAGGAATAATACAAAAAATACATATATGTGTTCATTAAGATGATGACCGAATGAAAAACCTGAATAAAAGAAGGGCTAAAAATACTGATAAAAGGTACAAGTACGTCTGACGGGATACTAATCCCAAAATGAACTCAAAAGCATCTCAACAATGACACAGAAGACGATTTCACAAACACACTTGATTACACACAGAGAGCAGAAACTTAGTGAATACGTCTCACATAAGCTTCTCAACAAAGAAATGTGCATATCGGCTAAACAGAAGAGAAAAAGAGTGTACACAGACAGAACACAAACACACATGTGAGCCATTGCTGGTGGATGTTGTTAAAATGTTACCATGCTACAGATAACCTTGTCACCATGCAACCCTCTGCTATTCCAACATGTGTATATTTTCCTCATATTCACACCTTTATGAGCATAATAATACCATCATGTCTCGGTGTCACGGCGTGCTAACAGCCAAGAGGAGAAGCTGAGAGAGAACGAGAGGGAGAGAGACAGTGATGTAGACTGTGCGATGCAGAGGAAGGGGGTAAAAATGACCTTGCTGCAAATAACAACAGCAACCCTTAATGTGTTGCATTACAAGATATGTGATAAAACACTTTTATGGGTAGGGCTGTAAATGCTGCGGTCTCATCCCACACTGTGCCCACTCAGCGGCCCATTTTGTGTGTGTGTGTGTGTGTGTGTGTGTGTGTGTGTGTGTGTGTGTGTGTGTGTGTGTGTGTGTGTGTGTGTGTGTGTGTGTGTGTGTGATTGTATGTTTATGTATTTGCTTTTATAATGGCGTGTGACATAAATGCCTTGGGTGATTATTAAGTGATGCATTTTAAACCTTCTACTTTATTTAACATTTATTATAATGTGTTTCTAAAACCAAGACTGGGAGAATTTTGTTTATTTTGGACAACCAGAAGTGAACATGTATTCAATACTAGGCTTGACGTACTTGGGCTTGGGTGAAGTAAGTACTTTTTTTATTCTCAGTACATTACATTTACTTCATTTCTGGAGGAACATTGTACTTTCTACTCCTCTACATTTACAGCTATAGTAACATTTTACCTCGTACACAAGGATTGAACATAAAAAACAAAACAAAACACAAGTTATACAAGTATACATTTAACTTTCAAGCAGAATAGAAAATAATAGAGATTCCCCCTGCATGGTCCAGCAACATTAAAAGGCTTTTTTCACATAAATTAATTGCTATAATTGTCAAACACTCTGAGGGGAAAAATATTTTTGAGAAGTTTTAATTTTGAAACTTTATTGTAAGTATATTTGCTTTAAGTTTTTCTCAAAGCCTTAAAAAGTAAAGTGTTGTGTTCCCATTGTGTTTCTAAATGCACTAATGTCTTCCTGCATGGTCGTGCATCTTTTTTCTGTAAAGTATGACATGTATGAAGGTGAGAGCCAGCTGTCCTCCGACCTTTTGTTTTGATGTGCAACCTCCAACTTCCTCCCCCGTTAATGGCTGGCTGCTCTGCTCCTCAGGTTCCCACAACAAGAAAAGAAACCCCGCACAGGATATCCAGCTGAATCCTTCCAGCTGAGTGGCAGGTATCATTGTTGCCTCGCAAAAGCCACAGGTGTGTAACTCGACCCAAATGGAGTTTGGCAAAGTCAGTAAGGGGGTGAGAGTGAGTGTAAAAGGCTGTGTTAATCCCCCTAGATACCCACCTTGTTCGCTTTTCTAAACTGTTTGTATTTGGGGTTAAACGGGCTGATGTGAAGAATTTTTTTGAATGCATGGAATTTGTTTTTTAAACACAGCGGCAGACAGGCTCTGTCACACAGCAGGTGTGAGATTTTGGTGACCACAAGATGAACTCTTCTTCGCAAGTAATGGGGATTAACCCACCCCACTCTTTCCGATTGAGTTGTAAATCCAGCGTTTTCTGAGTAAAGAATAAGATTAAGTTGGATATTCAATTTGTCAGATAGCTTGTGTAAAACTGGCGGAAGTAGTTCTTAGTGAGGTGTTAGTGTCAGCAGCATGACTGTGGGGAGATTCACAAGAATTAAGTAAATGGTGGGAAAAAAATCTCTTCCTCGTAGTGATGAAGTTTAGAGATAAAGATAAAGATGCTGAGAGACACAAGATCTGGTTGTATTATACAATGTTGTTAACAAATACTTGTTTAAATCAATGTGTCATCAAACAATGAAATGTTTTTGTCGAACTAAAGAGTAATGCAATTATTTGAACAGGAGTATTTATTATCGATTTCATTTGAATGTTAGATATCGTCTCATGCAGTATCCCTCATATTATCCGGGATATGAGAAATAGTGCTCAGGTTCACACACTATTACAACTCCTCTTAAGAATTAGAAATGGCTCAGATGAAAAGAAGATTTAGTTTGGCCCTTACTGACACAGGACTGTGATTGGATTAGAAATAAAAAATCTACCATGCAATTTCTCAGATAGAGCTTTTTTTATAAAAAATATTTAATCCCTGGTTGCTTTAGGAATATTTGGATAACTGGATATATCTCTCAAGGCCTCGTCCTAAATGTGCGGTGTATTTTAAGATGAGAGAAAAAGTTATTAGTCATATATTTCAGTTGAGTTTTAAAAATAATAATAACATAATTGTGTGTCTATTGTGAGATTTAATATTGTGTTCAGTCTAATTTACTTATGGGTTTAACAATAGTGTATTATTGATTTAAAATGTATAAAAGTAATGAGACAACATTTTTTTTTAAATTGCCCATTGCTACACAGCTTCTGTTAAACTGTTGCTTTTGACTGTCCTTTCTGTAAAGGACTCTTAGCCTGGCAGTGTGCCTGCCTCTCTCTCTCTCTCACACACACACACACACACACACACACACACACACACACACACACACACACACACACACACACACACACACACAGGCCCCCCAGCCCCATGTCAGATGGTGCTGAGTAAATCAGGTCTGACAATAACACCTCCCTTGGGTCCCACACATCACAGCTACAATTCAGACCTAATGGAGCAGCAACGGAGGGGAGGCCGCATGGTGCTTGTGTTGGGGTGTGTGTGTGTGTGTGTGTGTGTGTCTGTGTTTGTGAGAGACAGAGTTGTGTGTGTGTGTGTGTGTGTGTGTGTGTGTGTGTGTGTGTGTGTGTGTGTGTGTGTGTGTGTGTGTGTGTGTGGGTGGGTGGGTGGTTGTGGGTGTGTACGACGTGCGCAAATGTATGCATGGAAGCAGCGTTTCATTTTGGGGGAAAGAAGTGAAGGAACGCAGAGGATTATCTGTGGAACAAATATCAATCAATTAGGGGAATGTTTAAATGCAAGATCCTGCAGCGGTTAGGGCTTTGGGGCAGTATAGATGCCGGGGAAACTGGGAGGAAAAGGATCTTCAGCATACATCAATAGAACATTTAATTTTTTTTTTTAGAGGACTTAGAATAGTTTGATTTTCAAATAGGAACACAAAAAAGCTAAGCCTAAAAGTTGCTAAATGTCCATAACCAGTCAAGCCCCAAACCTGTTTTTCAGTTCTCAGGTACGAAATTGACATTCCCAGAACAAATGACTATTATCTTTACTTCTAAAAGGGATAAATTAATAATCTTTTTCCCTTTTAGAAGTAAAGATAATAGTCATTTGTTCTGGGAATGTCAATTTCGTACCTGAGAACTGAAAAACAGGTTTGGGGCNGGATGTGACTAGCAGTTTGAAAGGATGTACTTGAATTATTATTATATATTATCATTATGTCAGTGGTCTAAAATGGTCATACAACGGTGCCGACAATATTATCGTTTATCGCAATAATTTCCGGGAAAATGTATCCAACAAAATTAGTTATCGTGAGAGGCCCACACACACACACACACACACAAACAAATCTACAGACTTACTCCAAACTGCCAAATATATTAATTAACACACTCTCATATACTCTTTGACTCTATTTTGGCCTATAGTAGAACAATAAGCAGCAGACTTTAATTAACTTTTTTATCATTTCTACTGGATCTTAGATCTGCGCATGCGCAATACGGGTCGAGGATTGACCAACCGGCTCCCACTGCTCTGCTGTCTGTTAATGTTGTTAAGAGTGGTGGGGGCGGGGAGGGAGCGGATCGCTTGAGCAGCTGTCAAATCAACAATGTAAATAACCAACCAAAAACGATCGCCGGTTCATCTTGTTTTTGGCGTGAGAATAGCTTGGGCAGCGTGAGAGCGTGAGATTGAGAGTGAAAGCGTCACACGCCAGATGCGTGAGAGTTGGCAACCCTGCTAGATTACACAAATGACAAGGACTGCTTCCAAAATGCCATCCTAAAGTCACAATATCAGTTTTTATAAAACACTAGGCTCAGGCTGAGATGATGAATGTGGTAAACACCATGTCCTGAATATAAACATGTTGTTAGCACGTTAGCATGGTGAATTGATGCAATTACGTTTTAAATGCTAAATCCACACTGTTCAGATTCACTCTGGCTTTTTCAATGTAGCCTAGATGCCAAATATGTCAAATTGCAAAAAAGCCAAGGAAAAAAGAGCCCTTCCTGGCAAAACCCTAAAAGATTGTTCAACTGTAATGTAGCATACATTTGAGAAAACCAAGCCAGTGGACAAACGTCACTTTGTTCATCTTCATGTTGGAAGAGGCAAAGGTCACAATTGAGTTTCGGTGAAAAAAAAACCCTTCTCTGCTGCTTCATCAAATCCACGTTGACATCAGTCAGCTGTTTTCTAACCACAGAATGACTTACTGTGTACGACGTTCGGTCAATGCAAACGTGCTAAAACTCCTATCATGATCGTTTTCCTGATCCTGCTAACTTTAACACTCTCCTCCAGATTTACAGTACGGGGTCAGATCACTTGTTATTCACAGACTACGCAGATTTATGGACTTTTGGTCAGTCTCCAACAGCTCGACTGTTATAATTAAATAATTAAGGCATCTAACATACTTTTATCTCAATATATTTCACCTATCTTTATCATGAAATATAAGCCTGCAAATTCACTGTTTTGGTTCCTCTCACTGCACGCAAAGCCATATTTGAGCTACAGCAGATGCCTTTTTTGTGTGAAAAAGCTTAAAAAGCACAAAAATACACTGTTCTTCTCATACAGCATCAAAAGTCAGACAGTTAGCAACTAGCTGGGAGACATACAAGGACAGTTCCTTCAGGAAGTTTTGAATAGTGTGGATTTCAAATTGTAATCCCTATATAAAATATATAAATATCATATAATTAAAAGAAATAAGTTATGTGTTGATTCCCAATATTGCAAATGATTAAACAGTCACACTTCTGTTGATTAAACTTTCCCTTCATATGGATTGTACTTTATCTTTGCATCTACCAAACCTTCTTCAAAATACCAAATAAGGCTTTTAAGCTAAATGTTTCATTATTACTTTCTACAATCCAGTGGGGCTGGACAACACTTTATGCTACATACCATACAGTAGTTGATGCTAAAGCGTAAACCCACCTTGTTCACCCCATAATGTCCAGTTGTCTCTCTATAATAGCCATGATATAGTTTGATTGGTGGATTAAACACTTATCCCTCCCCTCAGTCCGCCTTATTGATTTCCCCCGTTGCTCCCCCCCACCTTCCACAACCCCCCTCCTAAAGGTGAGGTGGATGCATGGCCTGATAAATGGCAGAGGATTGATTCGTATTTAATTAACAATTTGCTGAAGACTCTCTCTCCCTCCCTGCTCTACTCCCCATTCCCACCCCTCTCTTCTTCTCTCTATAAGGTCTCAGACGGCTTGTGAGACACGCAATGAGGAGAGGAGAAGTGATGCATGGGTAATTTATGATCTAATCGATAAGTCCTGGCCTAACATCTACACCGCCTCGATATAAGGGCCAGAAGGAGTGTTGGGGTCCACAAACAGGGAAGAAGGTGAGCGTTGAAAAAGGAAAAAGTGACAAGAGGAAAGATTGATTGAGACATACATAGAGACAGTGGGAAATTCATATTCTCAGAGATTGAACACATGATGGAAACAACAAGGCATGACACGTTAAGATGCAAAATAGGGATAAAAGAACATTAACCAAGTACAGAGCTGAAGGATTATGAATTTGTGAAAAAAGAAGGACAGAGGGGACATTAGTTTATCACTAATCCCCAAACGTTTACACAGAAAGCCTATCGGTGAAAGCACAATTCAAATTCTCTTCTAGCATAAAATACAATGAATCCCTGTTGTGTAGCTGCTTTTTTTGTCTAATTATAACAAATCTATTTTGTTACATTTCGAATAATAGTTTCAGCTTCTTAGTTTTGAGGATTTAGAGTGTTCTTTTTGTTATCACACTGTAAATATTGAACATCTTTGACTTTCGACTGATGCGTGGACAACACAGGTTATTTAAACGCATTACCTTGGGCTTAATGTAGTTGTGATTTTCATACATTCTGCCATGTTATAGAAAAAACAAACTAATATTCAAACAAATACAATTATCAGCAGATTAATGAACAATAATTAATAATAGTCGTTGGCCTGTTTGTTATATAACATGTGTTCGTACACCTGAAGTTAAGGGGATGCTATTCTGTAATACATCCATCAGGGGGCAATGCTGAGTTTAACTCCATATTCTCTATTCAGTCAGACACTCACAGCAGAACATAAAAACATGAAAAACACCTCTTCAAGCCAACTTGAGAAACCCTATATCTGCATCATCTATGCAGCAAAATAAAGCTCTCAATATGATAAAATGCCTGAAGGGAAAACAGATAGGCTACTCATAAAGTAATGAAGGCCACATCAGACACAAGTGTTTGCAGGACTTGAGAGAGGTGGCACATTAATTCTCCCAGAATGAACCTGGACCAAGGTGAGAACACAGACAATTAGTTTGTGCTCATGGCCCGCCCAATCAGGTTAACTGGATCTGGACACCAACCCCTCCCCTCCCCAG